>NC_057796.1:130831523-131131523 GCF_018294505.1 Triticum aestivum
CGGCCCGCCTCCGCCGCCCCGCGTCCCCGTCTCGCTCGGCCGCCGCCTCCACCGGCCGGATCCGGCGCCCCGGCTGGCCCCGACCCTCTCCGGCGGCTTCCTCCTCGCTAGCTCCGGCGAGAGCTCACCGGCCCCGCCTCGATCCTCGAGCCCGATCTGGATCTGAGAGACCTAGGGTTGACTTCTATTCCCCCTCGTTTTTCTCCAAGTCCCGAATTTCTTACAATATGTTGCTCTATTCATCGGGTCATATCTCCTTGCATATATCTTCATTTCGTGCGTGTAATATATCGAAATGTTCGCCTCGAGATGCTCTTCATTTTGTTCCATTGCACCATGTTCATTTGAGTCCATCTTGATGCCCAAATCTCTGATGCAAGAGTGCTAGTTGCTGTTATCTGCTGTTATTTATCAGAACTTGAGGATTTGTTATTTTTGTTGCTGTTGATGTGTGCATCTTACGGGCATGAGCTCTACATGTGTTTTGATGTATGCCATGCCATCTTTACAGAAATTTATGCCATGTATTTTTGTGATCTCTGTGGTGACTAGCACAAGCATGCAAACTAGGCTCCGTGATGTTTCTGATTTCAGGGACTTTGTAATTTTACTAAGTCTGTGACTGCTGTTATTTTGTTGCTATGTATCCATGTGGCTACAGAGAGATCCATACATATTTTGGTGATGTTCTGTAAGGATGTTTTGTAGATATGGTTGTAATTGATCCATTCATGCCCTTGTTTGCAATTATGGAGTGCCATAGCATGACACAATCTTGCTCTACTTTTGCTATAAAATATTCCTGGCAGATTCTTAGCATGATATTCAATTTTGCCAAGCTTGTTGTAGTTGTTTCATACATGCTATGTATTTACTCTTGTCATGGATAGCTTCATAAACATGCCATCTTGCTGTAGTTATGCTTTTTTGTCATGCATTGCTTTGTGTTAAGTTTACATGGTTGCCATCATATCTTCTGGTTCTGTTTGGCTTATGGTCAGTAAGGGACTTTTGTTATATGCATTTAGTAGAGTACTGCCATGCCTTGTTTTGCTATGTTAAGTTCCTGTAGTATGTTGATTTCGTGCTCTGAACATTGCTACCTGATGCTGTTTCAGGCATGTCCAGTAATTTCACCAAGTCTGTGAACCTGTTATCTTTTGCACTTTTGCCATGGTTGTTTGAACCTGTTATGTTGTGATCTAGCCGTAGCTCAGTGTTCATCTTTTGTCAAGCATCGCCTGTAGATTACTTTCATATGCTTTGTTGCTATGTTGGAGTGCTGTAGCATTGTTACTTGTTGCATTCGAAGTGCTATCATGCTGTTAATCACAGATTCGTGTCATTCTTGTTTTGCTTGCCATTTGCAAACCGTGCATCCGTTTCCGGTGATCTTTATATCGATTTCGACCGAAATCATCTCATCTTTCCAGTGGCATGCTTGGTTTGCCAAGTTACTGCATTATTCATAATTTTCCTTCCGGAGCACGCATATGCATCGCATATCATATCTTGCATATCATTCATGTTTTGCATCATGTTGCTTGTGCATTTTCCCGTGATTGATTGTGGTTCCGTTGCTTGTGTTCTTGTTTTGGGTAGAGACGGGAGACGAGATCGTGAACGAGGAACCTGTTGAGTACGCTTACGAGAATCAAGCTTTCGACAACTCTGAGAACCTTGCAGGCAAGATGACTATACCCTCGAAATCACTTCTATCTTTGCTTTGCTAGTTGTCCGCTCTATTTGCCATGCTGCGCTACCTACCACTTGCTATATCATGCCTCCCATATTGCCATGTCAAGCCTCTAACCATCATTTCCTAGCAAACCATTGTTTGGCTAAGTTACCGCTTTTGCTCAGCCCTTCTTATAGCGTTGCTAGTTGTAGGTGAAGTTGAAGTTGGTTCCATGTTGGAACATGGATATTTTGGCATATCACAATATCTCTTATTTAATTAATGCATCTATATATTTGGTAAAGGGTGGAAGGCTCGGCCTTATGCCTGGTGTTTTGTTCCACTCTTGCCGCCCTAGTTTCCGTCATACCGATATTATGTTCCTTGAGTTTGCGTTCCTTACGCGGTTGGGTGATTTATGGGACCCCCTTGACAGTTCGCCTTGAATAAAACTCCTCCAGCAAGGCAAAACCTTGGTTTTACCATTTGCCACCTAAGCCTTTTTCCCCCGGGTTTTCGCGAGCCCGAGGGTCATCTTTATTTAAACCCCCGGACCAGTGCTCCTTCGAGTGCTGGCCCAAACCGAGCGATGTCCGGCGCCCCCTGGGCAACCAGGGTCTATGCCAACCCGACGTCTGGCTCATCCGTTGTGCCCTGAGAACGAGATATGTGCAGCTCCTATCGGGATTTGTTGGCACATCGGGCGGCTTTGCTGGTCTTGTTTTAGCAATGTCGAAATGTCTTGTAAACCGGGATTCCGAGACTAATCGGGTCTTTCCGGGAGAAGGTTTATCCTTCATTGACCGTGAGAGCTTATGATGGGCTAAGTTGGGACACCCCTGCAGGGTATTACCTTTCAAAAGTCGTGCCCGCGGTTATGAGACAGATGGGAATTTGTTAATGTCCGGTTGTAGAGAACTTGTCACTTGACTTAATTAAAATACATCAACCGCGTGTGTAGCCGTGATGGTCTCTTCTCGGCGGAGTCCGGGAAGTGAACACGGTTTCTGGGTTATGTTTGACGTAAGTAGGAGTTCAGGATCACTTCTTGGTCATTACTAGATGACGACCGTTCCGTTGCTTCTCTTCTCGCTCTCATTTGCGTATGTTAGCCACTATATATGCTTAGTGCCTGCTGCAGCTCCACCTCATTACACCATCCTTTCCTATAAGCTTGTATAGTCTTGATCTCGCGGGTGTGAGATTGCTGAGTCCTCGTGACTCACATATTCTACCAAAATAGTTGCAGGTGCCGACGATGCCAGTGCAGGTGACGAAACCGAGCTCAAGTGGGAGTTCGATGAAGAACGTCGTCGTTACTATGTTTCTTTTCCTGATGATCAGTAGTGGAGCCCAGTTGGGACGATCGGGGATCTAGCATTTGGGGTTATCTTATTTTCTTTTGGTTTTGACCGTAGTCGGTCTATATGTGTGGTTTTTGGATGATGTATAAATTATATTTATGTATTGTGTGAAGTGGCGATTGTAAGCCAACTCTCGTTATCCCATTCTTGTTCATTACATGGGATTGTGTGAAGATGACCCTTCTTGCGACAAAACCACAATGCGGTTATGCCTCTAAGTCGTGCCTCGACACGTGGGAGATATAGCCGCATCGTGGGCCTTACACCAACTTCGTGCGCCTCGAGAAGCAGAGGGACTTCGGTGGTGTTTAGGCATCCTCTGCATGGGCATGTCCATGTCTCGGCGCAACATGACCGTTGGATCAAACTCAGACGGTGCAGATCGGTCACTGTAGCACAAAGCGTGTGGGTGTGTTTGGTTGCATTCTCATCTCAATATAGTTGTTCCTCTTCATGTATTTGTGTTAACCTACTAGTGTGGACTCATGCACCCGTCATGCACTCTGCCAAACACCCAAAAGTGGGTCGAGAAGGGAACTTTTGCTCCCATCACGTGCACCCTTCATACACCCTGCCTAACACTGATTCGTGCTTCATATGGTTCATGTTTCGTGGAGTATTGTAGCACCATACTCTCTGTGCACTGTAGACCTAGTTATGTTAACATTGATCTCACTGTTCATTCTCAACCGGACAGTCGAAAAAGCGGTACTATGTTACATTACTGTTCATATAGTTGACATGCGCACAACATCATTTGTTGTCGTCATATCTTACTACACTAGCAACAAGATTATGTAGTACTGACGTATGAACCACTTCACATGCCTAGTAGTAGGAGCACTGTGTATGTTCGAGTGGCTGCCGTGTTTCGCACTCCTCCGTTGTAAGAGTGGAAATGCTTGTTGTAATCTTTTTTTCTTCAGAAAAACAGTGGACATGCTCTACCGTGCGGATCCTCCTCGACAGTCATCGAGAACCTTGCTACTCACTTTCGCCGACGTGTGGGATAGCCAGCATCGGGGTCCACCAGCCATGCACTAAATTACTCCGTAGTAGAGGCTAATTTTTTAAAGTAATACAATTTTTTATTAAATTTCAGAAATATTACGCCATAATTATATATTTTTAAAATATTACCCAGTCAGCCTACTACTGACCAATTGGATCCAGTCGGCCTACTGCTGGCCGATTGGCCCCCAGTCGGCCCACTGTTGGCTGATTGGATCCAGGCGGCCCACTGCTAGCCGATTGGCACCCAGTCTGCTTCCTCTAGGCCGACAGGTGCATGCACTCATTTATCTGTTGAATAGGTATTTGAAAAATGTTGAAAAAATGTTGATCATGCATATAAAAATGATAATCAAGCATTTGAAAAAAATATTGAACAAGTACTTGAAAACTGTTGAATAGGTATTTGAAAAATGTTGAAGAAGTGTTTTAAAAAATGTTGATCATATATATATAAATGTTAATCAAGCATTTGCATAAAATGTTGAACAAGTATTGAAAAATATTAATCATGTATATAAAAATGTTGAACAAGTATTTGTAAACAAGTCGATCATGTATATAAAAATGTTGAATAAGTATTTGAAAAGATTTGAACAAGTATTTAAATATTTTTTAACAAGTATGTAAAAAATTGAACAAGTATTTGAAAAAATGTTTAACATCTGGAAGCTGGCGGGGTGGTTAGCTATGTTGGGGATCGATGCCTGGTCTCCATGGCAATCACCAGCTAACCACCCCATCACCTTTGGTTAGAAAAGGGATCGCGACCAACTAGAGGTGACTGAGCCGGTCTTCTCCATTATTTCTTTCTTTTTCTTTTCTTTCTCTATTTTTTTCAAATACTTGTTCAATTTTTTAAAATACTTGTTCAAAAGAATTAAATACTTGTTCAAATTTTATCAAATACTTGTTCAACATTTTTATATACATGATCAACATTTTTACAAATACTTGTTCAACATTTTTATATACATGATTAATATTTTTAAAAATACTTGTTCAATATTTTTTTCAAATACTTGTTCAACATTTTTCAAATGCTTGATTAACATTTTTATATACATGATCAACATTTTTAAAATACTTCTTCAACATTTTTCAAATACCTATTAAACAGTTTTCAAATATTTGTTCAATATTTTTTAAATACTTGTTCAATTTTTTTTTCAAATGCTTGATTAATAACATTTTTATATGCATGATCAACACTTTTTCAAATACTTTTTTCAACATTTTTCAAATACCTATTCAACAGATAAATGGGTGCATGCACCTGTCGGCCTAGAGGAAGAAGACTGGGTGCCAATCGGTCAGCAGTGGGCTGACTGGGGCCAATCGGCCAGCAGTGGGCCGACTAGATCCAATCGGCCGGCAGTGGGCCGACTGGGGGCCAATCGGCCAACAGTAGACCGACTGGATCCAATCGGTCAGCAGTAGGCCGACTGGGTAATATTTTTAAAAAATATAATTACGGTATAATATTTCTGAAATTTAATAATAAAAATGTATTATTTAAAAAAATAGCGTAGTAGAGTGCCCGACTGCACGGTAGACAACCCTGATTGAAGCGCCGCAGTAATGCCCAATGAGCTGTCAAATCACAAAACCCCCTCCTTTCCAGCAGTAAGTTGGACGGACGAAGCAACCATCATTTCACTCTTCTCTCTCAGCTTCCTCTCTTGAAGAAAACCCCCAGTCGCTTCTCCCTCATATTGTTCCTCATTTCTCCAAGAAAACTCCGATCTGCTTCTGCCATTGTTCTTCTCTCCCAAAGAAGGAAAGATGAGCGCATCAGTGGTGTTGATTCTGGCCAAGGCCCGGTCTTGCAACCCTGAGACTGATCCTATAACTCCCTCTCTGTTCTTCTTTTGGGTTTGCGATTATGGTTTCGTTTCTTTTATTTCTATTTGACAGTTTCTTGTTGGACGCTGGAGCACCAGTCAAAGTGATGTCTATGGCTCTGGCCAAAACCGTCAAGGCTCATGGTGCGAAGAAGCGCAAGCACCCCGCTGAGACTACCGTAGACAAGCTCAAAGCCATCGCCCTATCCAAGCCCCCCTCTCCGGGATCCCTCATTAAGCAAGTCCAGGAAATATCTCTTCTTGATCATCTTTTTCTCTATCTTGATCGTGTTTTTTCATCTAACACGCATTACTAGTACTGGTATTACAACTTTCTGGGTGATCTTGCATGTGATTTTTGTGTGCCAAATGACGGTTCTAAATTCCTCTTTTGACCAAAACATGCGAGAGGTTGACACTGATTTCTTATAGATTACTTTCAACTACTTTATGAACATCAATGCTACCTTTGAAGAGGGTATATTTGCCTCAGTAACTTGTGTTATGGATATTGCAAGTAATCCCTCTACTCTCATGCCTTTGAAGACATGTTCTAGTGTCTTTGTTCACTCATTTGTGTGCGTATATGTAGTCATATATGGAGTAAAATATCGAAAATCATCTTATATTTCTGAACGGAGGTAGTAATAAAATATATGGTTTCTGTTTGAATTAGAACCAGGTCTGCGGTGGAGATGAAGTTCTCAAAGTCATGTCGTGTGAACTGGAAGACCCGAGGATGAGTTCTACTGCTAAACTATCCAACTGTTGTGTCCTTGTCGCCACGTGTCCTAAACTAGCGTTTTCATGTAGCATTGTTGTTAGGCATGTTCTCGAGGCTGTACTTGACCACAACAATTTCCTGGCTGTGCCTTCGATTACGAAGGGTGTGTTCTTGTAAAGCTCCCCGACAAATCTGATGTGGCATGTCTTCATCGTCATGTTTATGAGTGGAAAGACCACTCTGTTAGGTTCTCCAAGGTTGACGAGATGGTGATGGTGCAGGTAGACATCTCTCACAAAGTCCATGGCCTAGTCAGTTATGCGGGGTTCATCCCGTAGGTCGGTGGCAAGAAATAGTCTGCAGAGTTTAATTAGTGCAACTTTGCTTGTCTGTAATAAGTACTATCGTTCAGTACTTGATTTGTGTTTGTGAACCCTGTATTGTTTAGTACTGCCGCTTTTGGTGTGTGGTGAGTCCTAAGAACAATCTATGTTAATGTCTATCCACTCAATTCAGTCTGCATATTTTGAAGTATCCAGATCATCTTTTTTGTGAGGACGGTTTTATCAATTATGGTTACACTCCAATATCTGTATGCATTGCAGGGTTTATCGCACCCACCAGGATTTCCAGTCCCATGGATGTTCGGTCCATATGATTTGTCACGACCTTTGGACTGTCTTGCTTGTGGGAGTAGGCGGGGCCCCTGCATGCCACGCGTAGTTGGACGATCAATCTTCTGTTTAGTACTTCAACATAGTGATTTCCTAGTAAGGATTCACTCGTGTCACATCAAGTAAATCTTATTGATTTATTGTCTAAATCTTATTGATTTAATGTCATGTTTTCTTTCTTTTGCTGCAATTTTACGATGCAGGTTTTGCCATGTGACATTCATCATAGAATGAACCGTTTGGTTTGCTCTACGATGGCTATTTTCCAAGTTTCACTTCTTATGTCGTGTCATTAACAAAGGCACTGTCCATCACTTATATTACTGGAAAAAATTGGATCAGTCTGTTGTCTGAGTACAAGCTGAATCCCTATGATGAACTGCTGTTTGGTTAACAAACACGCCACAATTAGTCCTTCTCGCGTTTAAAAGAAATGAAGAAAAAGACTGGATCACGGTCACGGAGCCTAGTCCAGTTAGAAAGCTAATCATAGCAGACCAGACACGATCGCCGCTATCTCGCACATCGGTACCACCTTCAGCAACGGATCGAGCACCGGCAGTTGCTCTAGCACTGACAGCGGCAGCAGCTCAGTCTGATCCAGCTGAGGATTGGGCACCGACCGCGTCAGCGGATCAGGCTAATCTACCGGAGGATCGGGCATCGACACCGGCACCTGCTCTGTCGGATCTCGGGTTCCGGCAAAACCCTTAAGGTTCGAACTCTGGGGTGCACGTGAAGATTTCCTCCCTACCGATCTACGCCCTAGCTCGCTAAGATCTCGCGGACGAACTCGACAAAGTCACAACACAAAGACACAAGATTTATACTGGTTCGGGCCACCGTTGTGGTGTAATACCTTACTCCAGTGTGGTGGTGGGTGGATTGCCTCAAGGGCTGATGAAGAACAGTACAAAGGGAAGAACAGCCTCCTGAGGTTGAGGTGTTCTTGTGCTCAGTGTGTGGCTAAGGATTGGCTGAGGATCCAATCTCCTTCCCCCTACTGTGGTGGCTTAGCTCTACTTATATAGGCCCTGGTCCTCTTCCCAAATATTGAGCGGGAAGGGAGCCAACAACGGCCAATTTGAAAGGGGACAGCTAGTACAGCTTATCCTGACAAAAGCGGTCTTCGCCTGCGAAAGGCTCTGGTGGTGACGCCGTCTTAGGCTCCACGGTGACCTCCGTCCTGCCGCCCTGCTGGTCTTGGTCTCGTTGCACTGATATGGAAACCTTTGCTTGATGCCTCGATACTCCGCGCCTGCGCTTGCCTCCTTAGCACCAAAGAGGAAACAAGGACGCTGCGCGCGCTGGTGCCCGCACTACAAAAAGAAAGACACATCCGTGACATTTTGGGCCGAAAGAAAATCTTTTCTATCATACTTATGACACTTCTATGACGATAATTGTGACAAAACCCGGTATCATCATAGATGTGGTGGGGTCCTACTTCTATGACAAAAAATCATGACAGAAAATGGGCTTTTCGTCCTGGGCGGGCCGGAGACGCAACTGCATGACATTCTTTGGGCCGTCCATGACGGAAAAAACCGTGGTAGAAGCGAGGGCGCGGAAAATATCGGGGAGTCCCCGGTTACGGTGGGTGGTCGGGGGCCGAGCGATGCGCGTTTCTCTCGTAAGTACGCGCGTGTGTGCGAGGCGTTGGGCTCTAACTGAACCCGAGCGAGGCGTTGGGCTCTAACTGAACCCGAGCAATTGCACTGCAGGCTACGCGTTACTGAACCCGAGCGATCGATCGATGGCTATTAACTGAACCCGATCGAGCGATTGCTTCGCTACTGCTGCTAACTGAAGCCGATCGATGCTGCCTCTAGATGAACAGTGAGCGTTGCGGGGGGGTTGGATGAACAGTTCCCGGTGGGGGTGGATGAACAGGACCCCGTGGTGTTGCCTCTGGATGAATAGGACCCCGATCGTTCGAGCCGGTTGGGGCTGGGTGAACAGGACCCCGTGGAGGGCAGGATGAATAGGACCACCCCGTGGAGGGCAGGATGAACAGTAGATGGTGGAGGGCAGGATGACAATAGGCCATGGAGGAGTGGTTGAACAGGAGCCCGTGGAGAGGGTTGGTTGAACAGTAGCCGGTGGAGTAGCGCGCGGTGGAGGCTGGATGAACAGGAGCCCATGGATGAACAGTCGCAGGTGGAGGCTGGAGGAGGTCGACGGTGGATGAACAGTAGCCCATGGAGGCTGGACGGGGTCGACGGTGGAGATGAACAGTATCCCGTGGAGTCCCGTTTTGCGGTACGCCACACCCCTCCCGATGAACAGGACCCCCGTTTCGACCGTAGCACTCCAACACAAGTCCGTTTCCTCCGTTTTGCGGTACGCCACACCCCTCCCGATCAACAGGACCCCCGTTTCGACCATAGGAGGTCCGTTTCCTCTGTTTTGTGGTACGCCAGACCCCTCCCGATGAACAGGATCCCGTTTCGAATGTGGCCAGTCGAACACAAGGCCGTTTCCTCCATTCTGCGGTACGCCAGGCCTCGTTTCCATCGGCTATTCCGTCCAAGCCCTCCCGATGAATACGACGACGCATTCCGTTCCGACCCAGCCGGTTGGCTCCCCATGAACACGACGACGACGCTGTTTCTCCGTTCCGACCCAGCCATGTACACGAGCCCTGGCCGTACGTATGCGCGAGTAGGCGTTCGAGACCCTGCCCGTATGTACGTACGTGCCCGTATTTTCTTTCTTGCACCCTGGCCACTGTACATACGTGTACATGCTACGTGCGCGCCTCTACTACGACACGTGCGCGCCTCTACATCCACCAGTATATATGTACGTACACGTTCGCGACCAGAATCACAACGCTACGTACGCTTTGACCAGGTGGGTCCCGACTGTCAGGCACTTCCTTGCGTGCGAAGATGTAGCTGGTGGGTCCCAGCAGTCAGGGGGAAACGTTTTTTTCGCAAAATACGGTGGCCCATCCGGTGGGTCCCCACTGTCAGGTGGAGGAATAATTATTTTGCATGTAATAAGGAGGCACTTCCTTGTTGTGGCCGTGGACCCAGCTGTCAGCCTCTCCACGTACAGTCCACGTCCGATGGAAGCCGTTCCTTGACCACGTTGACCATGCCGCGCCGAGAGCACCAGGGCGGTGGACGACGGCGAGGCCTAGGAAGGGGACGATGCGGAGCCAGGGAAGACGCGGCAGTGGATGCCCACGCGTAGAGGAGTACGAGGGTTCACTGGTTCGCTGCGGTGTGAGGCTGCCGTCGCCGCAGAATAACAGGGGGTGTGGGTGAGTAGAGGGATGGCCTGGCCAGCGGTGGGAGTAGTAGGGGCGGTGAGGCCTCCGCCGCATCGCAGCCGGCCACGGGAGGCAGGAGCACGAGGCACGACCGGCGCTGGTTTGGGCGGCTGGAGCAAGAAGATCAGAGGTTGAAGAAGCACTACGGCCGTTGGATGGACATCGTACGATCACTGGAGCTAGAATCGTGCATATTGACTAAGTTGACAAAGCCCTCCGTCCCCGTCAACTTAGTAGGCCCACAAGTCAGCCTGCCACTATACTGGGTCCCAGCTAACAGGGGGAGTATTCATTTTTTTGTGCGTAATAAGGGGGCACTTCCTTGCGTGCGAAGATATAGCTGGTGGGTCCGAGCTGTCGGCGGCAGTAATGTTTTTTTTGCGAAATACAGAGGCCCTTTCGGTGGGTCCCTGATGTCAGGTGGAGGAATCATTATTTTGCGCGTAATAAGGAGGCATTTCCTTGCGTGCGGCCGTGGACCCAGCTATCGGCCTCTCCACGTACAGTCCACTTCAGATGCATGTCGGTCGTTGACCACGTTGACCAGGCCGCGCCGAGAGCACCAGGGCGGTGGACGACGGCGAGGCCTAGGAAGGGAACGACACGGAGGCAGGGAAGACTCGGCAGTTGTTTCCCACGCGGAGGGGAGTACGACTGTACGAGGGTTTACTGGTTCGTCTGCTGTCGCCGGAGAATAACAGCAGGTGTGGGTGAGTAGAGGGATGGCTAGGCCAGCGATGGGAGTACGGTGGGGCGGTGAGGCCTGCGCGGCAGCACAGCCGGCCGCGGGGAGGAAGGAGCAGGCAGTCCCGCCGGCGCTTGTTTGAGTGGCTGGAGCAGGAAGAGCAGAGATTGAAGAAGCACGACGGCCGTTGGATGGACATCCAACAGTCACTGCTTGTGCGTCAACCTTGTTTTTTGGGAAAGCCTCAAATCTGTGGAAAACAGCATACAGCCCATCTGCCATTATTTCTAATAATTTACAGCCCATTTGCTAATTCTTAAGGTTTTTTTTGGAGCCCATATTCTTTTTGTTAGCATTACAGCCCATATTGTGGCCACGGTTAAAAAATTATACGAAATTTTGCATATTTCAGTGCGGTCCGAACTGTTTTTAATCCCGAAATTTCAAGTCACATTCAAACTGATTTTAAAAATAAATTTATATCAATATAAAATCCAAAAAATTGTCCACACATAAAAATTAATGTAATTTAAAATCTCGAAATGAAAAAAACAAATTTGAAACTAATTGTCGGTTTGATGTGTTTTAAAAATGTACAGCCCATTTCTCATTACTGATAGGCCATTTTCTCGGCCAGCCGACTGAAAGCTCTCCTCGTCTTGAAAGATTTGCAGCCCAACAGGACTGACAAAGCAACTTAGTTGGCAAATCACAAAAAAACTGGGCTATGGCCATGCACCCAGCTGTCAGCCTCTCCACATACAGTACTCTTCCGATGGAAGTCGGTCGTTGACCACATTGACCACGCCGCGCCGAGAGCACCAAGGCGGTGGACGACGGCGAGGCCTAGGAAGGGGACGATGCGAAGCTGGGGAAGACGCGGCAGTGGATGCCCACGCGGAGAGGAGTATGAGGGTTCATTGGTTCGGCTGCGGTGTGAGGCTGCCGTCGCCGCAGGGCTTGGCTAGCGGTGGGAGTAGTAGGGGGTGATGAGGCCTCAATGGCAGCACAGCCGGCCACTGGAGGCAGGAGCAGGCGGTCTCGCCGGCACTGGTTTGGGGGGCTGGTGCAAGAAGAGCAGCGATTGAAGAAGCAGCAGGACCGTTCGATTCAAATCCAACGGTTACTGCTGCTAGAATCGTTTGTTGACTAAGTTGACAAGCCCTGCGTACGCGTCAACTTAGTAGGCCCACAGGTCAGCCTCCCAACCGGTGCGCCCCAGATGTCAGTGGGAGGAATCATTTTTTCGCATAATAAGGAGGCAGTTGATTGCGTGCGGCCAGGCCAGCGGAGGGAGTAGGGTGGGCCGGGGAAGCATGCACGGCATCACAGCGGGCCACAAGAGGAGGGAGCAGGCAGTCCCGCCGGCGCTAGTTTAGGCGGCTGGAGCAGGAAGATCAGAGATTGAAGAAGCACGTCGGTCGTTGGATGGACATCCAATGGTCACTGCTACTAGAATCGTGTGTTGACTGACAAAGCCTTGCGTAAACAAGTCAGCCTCGAAATATGTGGCGTGTACAGCCCATTTGCTATTATTTTTATAATTTTTACTCATTTTCTAATTCATATGGAATTTATTGCAGCCCGTTTTTCATTTTTAGAATTGCTGCCCATTTTCTGGTCAGTACCAGGGTCAAAAAATTAACTAAATATGTGGGAAATTTTGAAAATTCACAAATTTTTGCTGGGGAACAAAATATTCTTAATCCAAAAGTTAGTAGCCATACTAAAACAAAATTAAAAATAAATTAGTACTATGTGATGTTAAATCCAATGAAATATGTATAAGATATCAGTGAAGAACAAAAACAAAAAAAGAAACTAATATCCCATTTGCTATAATTTTTTTGGAATTTTCAACCCCTTTTGATATTACTTTTAACAGACACTGACCGTACTCTTTGGCCAGGCCGGAATGCATCCCTCCTCGTCTTGAAAGATTTGCAGCACACTAAGTCAGAGAAAACAAATAGGCCTAGCTTGGGTATTCTTCAAAAAGAAATATTGGACTACCTATTTTCGCAAAGAAAAAACTGCTGGGCTGGTCATGTTGTTAGACGGGCCATAGAGACTGCACAACCCAGTTTATAGCCTGCTCCTTTGAATTACTACTAAAAAAAGTTGTGCAATTCTGTCGTTAATTGACTATATATTGAAAATGATGTGGGTCCCTGATATCAGCAGGGTGGATTAGAGTAAAAACGAGGGGTTCATCTGAGTAGTAAAAGAGGTGCTTGCTTGTGTTCGGGAGTGGACCTGGTGGGTCCGTACTGTCATACTCACAACTACAGTCCTCTCCCGATTCACTATGTTGACAGGGACCGTTTCAAAACAAATATGTTGACAGGGCCGGACGGCGGCGCCGCGGCGAGCGCACCAAGGCGGAGGATAAAGTGTTGTCGCCAATGTGCTGGGCTGGGTTGGACATTCTTATTGAAAAATAAAAATGGACTCGATCTATTTACGACGTTGACTACGATTTGCATGGGTCCGCTAGTTGCAGGAAGAAAATGCTGGGAGAAAAAAGACTAGTCGCTATCTTTGCCGAAGAATAATATCGACTGAATGTAACGACACTATCATAGGAAATAATATCCTCCTGTTAAATATGAGCATTTAGCTTTATTTATTTATTTACTTATTTATGTTTAGGGGACCATGAGCATGTACCTGGGCTGGATTCATGTGAGAGCATCCCTTCCAGTTAATTATGGGCTTCTCTATTGGGCCTTCATCAATGGGTTGCATGTTATCAACAAGTGGAAAATGTGTTCCGTATGAAAAATAGTATGCGCTACGTACGGTATGGGGCACTAAAGGATCGAAGCGTGCAACGACTTCCAAAACATTGTGTTTGTCGTTCTAACATCACATTTATTCAACCAACAGACGAAATATACTACTGATTGTACATTGAAAACAGCAGCAGCAGCAACCAGGGCTGGGGGTGCAACAGAAGCAGTAAGCAGGCCAGAAGAGTGAAGACGCAGCTCTCTCTTCCAAACCAAACATCAGCCATCATTACAAAAGGGCTACCAAAAAAGAACAAGTGGATGCATCAAACTAAATAAAGATCCTACTACACCAAGTGTACGCATCTAACTGGCTCAGTTAGACGTTACTATTTATTAAGCTGTGGAGATTGGCTGACGGCTTGAACCAGATGGGTGCCTGACGGGGGAAACTCCAGCCAGCAGGTCGAAGTCTGATACTTGCGACCCTCTCTCCTACTTTGGGCTGCAGAGCGTGGCGGCACATATCAGGGTATGGTGCATGCAAAGACGCATGGTACGTTGTGTACACACAGTTTTGCCTGATGAACGAAACCGCACTGCCATCATGATCCTTGCGATCGGTTATCTCCTGATTAATCCGATAATTCAGTCCGACAAACAGAGAGCGTGTACCAAGGCTACTTACCAACCTCCAGTCAAAAATTCCTGAAGGCCCAGAGAAGCTGGGATCCTGCTCAAAGACCTTGCAGTGACTGTGATTGTATTCCGCGAAACAACACGTCTGGTACGTGCGAACGATCATCAATCGTTCGCCGTCGTCTGATCGAGCCAGGAACCACCTGCAACTGCCATGCCGCTTTTCTTTGAAAGGTTCTGGGATTAGGAAGGGTAGGGACACCAGGCGGCCTACAACATCATATCAAGTTGGAGTCAAATAACCCTCAAAAAAAAGTTGGATTCAAATAAAAAAGGGCTCTTGATGTAGTCAATCTTAAAAACAGCATGTTATGAGCATGAATATTTTTTCAGTAAATGTTGACAGTAATATAAGCAAGCCATCATGATATCATAGGAAAGTAACATACTGCTGTAAGAGCCATTTGTAGCGATGACTGGAGTAGGCCAGCAATACGTCCAGCCATAGAAGGAGTCGACAGCGTAAATGAAGCCCTTGTGTTCAATGGCATCAGAGAACCATGGAGGATGTATGATCCTACCATGGATGTGCAGATTTATCCACTTACCGCAGTGACTTGTCAGATAGGCGAGACCGCGGTTGAAGAACGCAATTAGCCTGAAGTCTTTATAATTCGCAGATCTTGTGGGCACTTGGCAGATTACAACCTTGAGCAAATCAAACTTGGTATCATGTTGGCTACTGTAAGATTCCGAGTATTCTAGGCCGCGGTGCCAAAGCAGTGCAGTGTTAATCGAAGGAAGGGGGATCAATCGCTGGGTGTAGACCTCCACGAGCATCCAGCTGCCGCGACCGTCGACGAGCACCATCCAAGATGTGTTCATGCCGACCCAGTACATACCGTTAATGTAGTTGAGGGTGACGGGGATCGGATCGCAGTCAAGGGGGTTGATGCTCGCCACCCTACGATCGTTATGCTGCGTGACACACCGTTTCTAAAGATCAGGCGGCATCAGCAAGCAAGGAGCTGGCTTAAAAAGCTCCGGCCTGAGGGCTTTGAGTAAATGGTACAGCCCCGATGAGCATGCGGCGAGCGGCATGGTACTGAGATTGTCCACACGCGAAACAATGAGCTTGATTACCTCTGTGGGGAGCGAATTCCAGCCACTCTTTCGGCGGACGCTGCTCGGTTCTGCCATTCTTAGTGCTTGGGTTTCGGACGAGGGGGGGAGGCGCCTTAGCGGGGATGGAAGAGTGGACAAAGATGGAGAAGCGAATATGTGATGCAGGAAGTGGACAGGTGATGATGACTATAGCACGCCGCTTGACTTACGAGACACATACCAGCAGCGTAGGGTCATATCGAAGTCAGACAACTTGCTTGAGTGATCATAGTACTCGTACTCCCTACAGTACCTGCTACTATGCCCTAACTTGCTTGAGTAGAGTAGTAGTGGAGTGGGACTCTGCTCTACAACTAGCACCGGAGGAGTAGTATGTTCTAATCTAAAATAGTTACAAACTTCAATGCCCGAGCGTGGAACGACTATGAACCGCCATCGGTGCTAACTCCAATCCTGCAAGTCATGGATTTGATTCTTTTTAACTTTTTGTACGAATCTGTAGCCAGCCTGCAAGTCATGTACACTGTACTGACAGTGGAACCCACAGAGTACTTAGAATACAAGATTAAGGATGCAATTAACTTTTTATAGAGGGAGAATCATACACGCAATTAACTCAAATGGATTGGACGTGACTCTATTATTCTCCAACGGCAACCGGCAAATCTCATCCCGCGGGCCGGAGTAGGTTTCTCGGTTTGCGTGCGGGTTTAACGGAGGGGTTTGATGGAGGCGAGGAGGCCTGTTCAGCCGGGCGTGCAGTGGATGGCGCAGTATTATTCGATTTGACAACTACAACTAGTATATTATAAAAAACAAAGAAGAGTAGTAGATATAGAGATAAGAATAGAGACTAGGGAGGAGCACCATCTACTGCTTCGTGGGCTACTCCTGCGCTCCATTCGGCGGCCGCAATGTCCCCTACATCCACTCCCTCCTGCGCTCCATTCGGCGGGCGCTGTTGAAATTTAGGGAGCGCACTCTCACGACTGCTAGCAGTGACGACTTCACCGACGACGACTTCTTCCCCGACCTCGGCAACCTCTTCCTCAACGACATGGGCGACAACCTCAACACCAATGGTGCGGCTCCCGTTGCACCTTATGTGTTTCTGTCCTTCCTGTTTGAAATCGTGGTAGAATTCATGTTTCTAGTCTGTGTCCTACATTCGATCTATTCATCTACTATGCTAGTCTGCATGATTAGTTTAATCTCTGTTATAGCCGTCATGATTTATTTTGTAGTAAATCTCGTTGTAACTTGCTCATATATTCAACTGGCGGAACGTCCCCTACAGCCACTCCCGTTTCATGGACGGCCTGGTCGATGCCTCCAAGGAGCCCTTCGTCTACTGCTATGAGTGCCCGGTGCCGTTTTGGGGCTCGCCGGCGGACATCGTGCATCACCTGACGCAGGCGTGCGGCAATCACTACTGGCCCTTGGCGAAGAACATCAAGTATAAGACGTGCTACCCGTTCACCGTGCCGGAGTCGCTGGAGGATCAGTGCCGCCTGCTAGTCTCGAAGGAGGACGGCAGCGTCTTCCTCTTGATCGTGGCCACCGGCGAGGCCCGCACAGGCCGCCGCCACATCTTTGTAGTGTGCGTCAGGGGCGATGCCGCTAATGCTGACACTGACACTAGGCCGATGTACGGGTGCGTGCTCACTATTACTACCCCTCGGAGGTACGTGGGCGGTGACACTTTCTACACCAAGCATACTTGGACTCTGCCGAGCTAGGACTTTCCCACCGATGTGGACATGGAAAGGGAACGGTGTTATTTGAACCCCAACGATGTGCACGGGGACTCCAAGGAGGTTCACCTGGACATCTGCATTATCAAGTTAAATGTTGATCATTAGTCTTCGCTCAATGTAATCTGCTGTCTAAGCATGTGGAGACTTCCATGCATGATCTTGCTCTATTGGAGTATCGCGCATGAATAAAAGTGTATCCATTTATGGTTTAGTCTAGAATCTTCCATGTATGAATTTTTACTACAGTACTGGTGAAAGACTTATGATGAACCATTTCTTACATATCATCTGCCCCCTCCCAAGTCATCCTAATTTAGTCCCTCCGTCTAGGTGTATAAGGGCATGGTTAATACTTAAATAGTATAGCCAACTGTTGACTATAAGAAAGTGCCATATCATCTGTAGCCAACATGTATAACAATGGATACTCAAAAACTAATTCTTGAGGATCATTTCATGCAAAGCACAATAAGAGTTATTTCTTCACAAGTTTTGGATGCAGGTTGAACAGTTGAACGCTTTTGTTTGCAAAAGATACTTTTTTATCTATTTCACCTGGATGTTTGTGAGCTCTAGTGATGAAATAATATCCGAACAAACCTATCGATACCCATTACACATGAGATGACCCCCACATCCTTTGTCAAAATAAACAACTCCCCGATCAATGCATTTCACTCTTCCGTGCAATGCACGGGCACCTTACTATAGATTAGTACGACCAAAAATTGTACCAACATTATATATAGTACGACAAATGATGATGCATGTCACCTAAAACTATAGGAGTATCATTGAAAACTATGTTCAAATACGAATCCAACGATATTGTTTTTGTTCACATGCACTAACATTTTGTCAGTTAAATCTTCAGTCAAATTCAATGGGGGATAAACCACGACCGATGTAGTCGTACTAGTGTAGAGGGCGGCGCTGCATGGGAGTCTCACCCCGCTCGTGGCGCGGCAGTAAAGCCGTCATATCACAAAACCCAACCACTCCCAGTAATAAGTGGCCTGGTAAAATAAACGGACAAGCAATCATCACATCCCTCTGTCTTTTTTGCATTTCATCTCTCTGCATTTACTTTCTCCGGTTCATCTCGCACACTCGATCCCTAGCTACTACTCCTAGTATCCCTAGCTACTACTCCTAGGGCCTGTTCTTTTGGCGGCTTCCCCAGCTTTTCCCATAAGACTAGTCACAGTGCAGAGTAACATTAAGGCGCCTCACTCATTTATTTGGGCTTCTAAACTACTACTAGTAGTACCTCCGTCCTGGTTTATTCCTCGCCATTGTAATTTGTGCTAAATTTTGACCAAAGATTTAACTGATAAAATGTTAGTGCATGTGACATGCACTAACATTTCATTAGTTAAATTTATGATCAAAATTTGACACAGATTACAATGGGGACCAATAAACCAGGACGGAGGTAGTAGTTATGGGATTACTAATCTAGAAGCCTAAAAGAACTGGCCCCTGGTACTCCTACTAGTAGTAGTACTCAAATTGGAATTCCAGTTGCACGACACAACTTGTTAGGCAAAAAGTTCGATACAGGGTGTAGGAAGCGGTTTGGGAATTTGCATGCCTTTCCGACCAGTGAGATACTCCGTACAAAGTACGACAGAGAAATAACCACAGAGAAGGAAGCTAAAAGTAAACAATCAAACGAGCATTTTTGCATTTGTTTTGCATTGAATCGTTTCACAAGCTTGACTAGTGCTGTTTTTCTACTTTTACAAAAACCGCGTCGTAGTGTTAAAACATGCATTTGCACGTACATAAGTAATAGTAGTACTCCCTCCGTCTAGGTGTATAAGTCTTCCCTCCTTCTTGGTCACGGTGCACAACCAAAGATGACTTATTGACCTGGACGGAGGGAGTAGCACAGTCTGCAAGCATATATAGAGAGAGACGTGTAGTGCGATAGTATATGGTAAAGTTTGTGCTATATGCACGTACTTACAAAATGCATACGAATACACAAGGTTTCCAAACTTTACCTTTTACATACTTAATTAAGGACGCTAAAAATTCCTGAATGTTCGGGATTTATCATTTGCGTCCCAAAACTAATGAGATCGCCTTACGAAACAAAAATTATACTCCTCCTAAAAGCCACGGCGCTCGCAGGAGCGCTTGCGGCGCGCCACGAGTGCCCTGGTGCGCGGCCGTTTCCCAGCGCGCCGACACAACGCCTCTTCCTCAGCCTCGCAACTCGCGAGGTGCTGATTGGCGGCTTGCCGGCGGGCGAGCGTGATCTCACCGGTGTGGTGATCCGGCGCCAACAGGTACTCCTCCTCGCTGGAAGCGTGCACCCGGTCCACGTACCGCCAAGCGTAGATGAGGCGCTTGGGCCCGACTGCACTCAAGGCTTCGGCACGGGCGTCCTCCGCCACCCTCACGGCCCTCGCACGAGCCTTCTGCCAAAGAGCCAATTGCCTGACTCTCTCGGACGCGACATAGGCCTCCCAGGCAGCTTGTTCCGCGGTGCGCTTCTCTTCCTCGGCCTTCTTCTCCGCCTCTATTTTGGCGCGCTCTGCTGGAGGCAAAGCCTCCCACAAGGCGACATCCATTTCTTTCCAAAGCTCCTCGAGGCTGGGGGGCTTGGCGAGCGGCGCGGCGTTCTCCTCGTAGCGGGGAGCCGACGCGTCCTCCGACGCGCGTGCTGGCGCGATTGGGAACGCCGACGCGTCCACCTCGACGCGTCACGGCGAGGAGCGGAACACCAACGTGTCCTCCTCGACTAGTGGCGGCGAGGAGCGGAACGGTGACGCGTCCACCTCGACTTGTCGCAGGGAGGAGCGGAACGCCGACGCGTCCTCCTCGACTAGTGGCGGCGAGGAACGGAACGGCGACGCGTCGCGTCGCGGTGAGGAGCGGAACGCCGACGCGTCCTCCTCGACTAGTGGCGGCGAGGAACGGAACGGCGACGCGTGACTGTCTGCGCGGTGCAACGAGGGGCGCCTAGGGCTAGGGAGGGGCGATGCCATGGTGGTCGACGTGAGAGGAAGGGGAGGAGATAGTGATGAACGTGAACATGAGGAGGAGGAGATAGCGATGTCGTGGGAGGCGCAGTATTTATAGCGAGCAATGGCACACCTACGTAAGATATGGACTGAGCTGCACTGACTTAACTGCAGGTCCAGTTGCGTCACTGACATGTGGGCCAGACCCTTGTTGGGCCCATATGTCAGTGAACCAATGCACCTGCAGTTAAGTAACAGCTACGTGGCATATTTGTTGGAGTAAATTACGGGGGAGGGAACGGGTGGAAATATTGCTGGTCACAACGGATTGGACGAGCGCGGGGGGAGGAGAGTCATGGATGCAGATTTTTTTTCCGCACGGGGTGGAGTGGTGGGACTGCCGGAGGGAGAAGGATAGTCTGGCAGGCATATTGTTTCCACACATGGAGAGGAAAAGATTTGGAGACGAACAGGCTTCCTGCAGGTATGGGGAACGGTGCATAATAAATCTCATCTTGCATGCCGAGCTAGGTATAGTCTCAAGTCATTAAAAACATACACGCCCCACACATGTTCATATTTCAAGGTGCACTAAATTATTGCATGCGATGATTAAGGCTGGCCATAATGGTGGTATCTTAGCTGGTACATGCACACGGGAATAGCAAACATGCTGATGTGGCAAAGAATTAAAGAAGAGAGGGGGGTTAGAGTAACTAGTGTTCATGCATGCATTGGTAAACACATTTTTTGTGAAAAACTACAAAAACTATTCCACCACCTCTATCTTGCTAAGAGTAGGTCAAATTTTTGAATCGAGCCCTTTAAACTAGAAGGGAGGTAGTAGTACTCTAATAGCTAACCTTGGCCCTGTTTGGATCCATGTGTTAGAGTTAGTTTGGGTAAGTTTGAACTCAACTAACCCAAAAAAATTCTAACCCACCCAAGAGGTGCTTTATACTACTCATTATAATCAGTATTGTAGATATTGATATTTTTAGTATAAATGGTTGACGGAAGTAAAAAGGAACAGAGGGAGTATCATGCATGCGGAGTACGCAAAACAAATTGCTCATTTATAGCCGGTCGAAGTCTCAAAGGGCGCGACCGCGCGAGGTAGGCGAAGGTCGTGGGAGGCGCAACGGTTGACGGAATTAATTGAAGTTACACACAAGCCGGCATGGCGTGCGAACAGGCAGAAGCTATACCGTCAGGCCTACGATATGGGTCTAGTAGACATGACATCTAGTGGGTCCCGCATAGTTCTCGAGAACTCTTAGGGGGCTTGCAGCCGTTTATCCACCGGGCAAGCCAGCAACCCCACGCCGTTTGCACGCCCTACTCATCCCCGTCTTCTACTAGTACAGTACCTTACAACAGTTCGCTCCCAGTCGTCCCGTCCTTCCACATTACGGCAGTTCCACTAATCCTAACCCTCCTCCCAAATCCACGGTGTCCCAAATCTCCATGATCGGCGGTGAGTACAACGTTAGAACCATCACCGGCGATGAGTTCGACGTCATCTACACCCGTTCTTCCGCAACGGTGAAAGAATGCCTTGCTCGCTTTAAACGCATGTTCGAAAACTCAAATGATGAGTGGGTCACTGGGCTAGATGTTGAGTACACCACAGTCCTGGGAAGCGAGAAGAAACTAAAGGAGGCAGAGAAGAAGAAGCCCACCGTGATCCAGGTTTGCGTGCATGACTTATGCTTGGTCTACCACATATGGCATGCCGACGTTGAGTGCGAGGAATTTAAGAAGTTCCTCAAGGGCGGCCGAGTCAAATTCGTTACTGTAGACTTTAGGAACGACAAGGAAATCCTGGGTCGGATAGGCCTCGTTGTAGGCGACCCCTTCGACCTCCAGAAGGATGGGCCGGTGCCCTCCCTTGATCAGCCTTCAATGCTGACCCTGGCAGGAGCCATGGTTCATCCTTCGTATGGTAAACTAAAGAAACCTCATCACGAGTTTCATCATGCATGGGAGTCGAAGACATTAGATGAAGATCACATCATGTACGTAGCAATGGATGCCTACCTTTGTTTAAATATCTACAAGGGTTGGATGAAGAAGCAGAGCCCAGTGTCCGGTTCAAGCAAAGAAGCGTCGGCGAAGAGGGACGAGGACGAAGTCGAGGACATGGACTCGGACTCCAAGTAGGTGGCAGTGCCATCGCTCATGCTGGTTCTACTGCAGTGTCAAGCGGACTAGTTGCTTAGTTTATTTTCAAGGGTGTGTTGTGCTGAGGCCCTAGCAGAACTATGTTTATGTTCTTTCTCGTTATTTGAACTCTTTAGTACGTACAGTAGTACTAGTACTATGTCTTACTACTGTTCTTATTGCAGTTGGTACTACTGCTCGTA
Organism: Triticum aestivum; assembly: GCF_018294505.1. NCBI lineage: Eukaryota > Viridiplantae > Streptophyta > Magnoliopsida > Poales > Poaceae > Triticum > Triticum aestivum. The sequence continues at coordinate 130,854,378 of NC_057796.1, forward strand.
TCTTCGTGTTCCTACTATAGTTAATACGTTCGTACTAGTAGTATAATTTTGGTCAGTCGATTTGTGAAAGAAGTTCGACGGAGTGAAGGAAGAAGACGGCAGGGTGCCCATGATCTATCTTATGAGTGTTGGGTGTGGAATGCAGTTCGCCGAAAAAATGGATCGTGCCCGGGGTTAAACGGATGGCGGGGGTGGGGGAGCATGGCGGTGGCAGGCGGTTCAGGGGAGGGCGCGGCGGCGGCCACAGGCGGTTAGGCGTGTGGCGGGCTGAGAAGATGAACCATGCATCTATTTTGGAGGTTGAAGAAGCCCTTCTAGCCATCCATGTTGCATCAAACGGCTCACAAGAGTCGACTGACCCAAATTGCTCCTTCAGATTGCAGGATCCACGTGGCATTCAAGGTCTCGAAGGTAGATTCCGCGTCCGCACCCGGTTTGCGGGCTCGACGCGCGCGTGACCGGCTTCCGCCGCGACAGCCACCATGCGCGCCTCCTCCGCGCGGGCGGAGACGACAATGACACGCTAGTTCCTCCTCGCCAGCGTGCTGGAGCATGCGCTCGTCCTCCTCTTCGTACGCTGCGTGCATAGACGCGGCTCCACCAGCTGCTCGCGTGCTTGGCAGCGCGGCGGCATCGCGAGGAGGGACTGCAGACGACGTGAGCGGGCGAGCCTTCGGCTTGGTGGCGACACGGCGGTGATGGGTGAGAAATTGTTGGCCGGAGCAGGCGGGCGCCGGCATGCGCAACGGCGGCGGCGGCATATTGATGAGTGCGCGTATGGGAGCTTAGTTCAGTTTTATATAGGGTTGGTCAAACTTAAAAGAAAACCGTACTAGTACACATAAACATTAGACTTAGGCAGCGCTTTTATTAGTTACCACAACCACGATACGGAATCCTGTGCAAGCGCGTGAACCGCGGCCGCGCGGTCGATCGAACGGTGCGTCACCGTGTCGCACTCGAAGGACATCCACCGAACCTTTTTGTGTGTGTGAAAACAATCCCCGAATATTACTCAACTTTTTTCCGGTAAAAGTTCTTGACACTACAATATTTCCATATATTTTAATTTAGCTCCAGTTAGTGTTTATTTGGATTTGGACGTTTTAGGTGCGCCCTAGTTTTTTTTAATACTGATTTTGGGGTTGTTTGGTTCCCAGCCACCGTTTGCCAAGCCAAAATTTGGCAGCCACAGTTTAGTTGGCATGTGTTTGGTTTTGGCCACACTTTGGCTTGCCACACTTTATTGCCCCTATGGCCCACTTGTCATAGAGACAATGTTGCCACACTTGCGTAGGTTAGTTCTTCAAAATGAGAGCCACAAGTTGGCAAGCCTAAGGGAATCTTGCCACACTTTGTAAGTGTATGTCATGCGGGGCCCTAGTGTGGCAAAAAGTATACTGCCTAAGGTAAGGCTTGAACCAAACACCCTCCTAAATTGGTCAAAGTTGCCTAACCTTAGGTGTGGCAAGATGTGGCAACCATAGTCAGAAACCAAACAGCCCCTTAGTCTCAAACCAAACAGCCCCTGTGTGTGTGACTGAGAGAGAACGTGTGTATGTGTCCATATGTGTGTTGTGGCGGAAGGGCAATGTGGAGACAGTGTGCGTGTGATAGAGACATAGAGAGGTGTGAATGTGCAAATGATCATGCATGAGTGAGACATAGACAGATGCCGATACGTTGTGTATACATGAGAGAACGGTCTTTTATTTTACTTGTGTGTGTGTGTGTGTGTGAGAGAGAGAGAGAGAGAGGAGCATCCGTAACACAACAACCATCTCTCTCGATTCGTCCGTCCCTCGCACGATCGCATGTAACACATGCATCAATGCGCACATTTTGACACCCTCACCCGGCCCCTGCCCACCTCAAGGCCCGCACATCGCTCTCTATCTTGCACGCACAATCTCTTCGTGAATACCCTGTTTAGCAAGTAGCTTTCCGTCACATACACACACATTTCTCTCCTTAGGTTTGTTTTCTCTCAATATCTGACACACACACACAGAGAGCACACATCACACACACACCCCCTCCCCCGAGCACACAATTCATCCCCATCCAAGGTTATATGGCGACCACTCTCGCTTGTGCTTCTTCGCACCCCAGCATGCACAACACCTCAATCTTCAAAGAGGGCATCGAGGAGATCAAAGACGGCGAGCACACTGCGCTAGAGAATGCGGGACCATTTGGAAGCAGGATGATGTGACGACGGCTGACTGACTCCTCCCCCCACCCTCTCTCTCGCACAAAATTACCAATCCCTCTCTCCCCCACACAAATTTATCAATCCCTCAACCCATGAGATCCTTCCCCTCTCGTCCATGTTTTTCCAGCTCTCTCATCAAACCTGTTGTCTCTTCTCCTTCCACGTGTATAGAATTCGGATGCACACGCATCTCACGTATATTACATGTCTCCATCTTTCTCACAGACCTAACTTCTTCCTCTCTCTTTCTCTCTCTATCTCCCACTTTCTGTTTTGTTAGGTTTGTCTCCTACTCTCTCGTCCACATACATACAATCTTTCCCGCCCTATCTGCTCCATCTTCGCAAGCTCTCTCTGCATGTTTCATTCACACATTGGGATATGTTCAAAATGTTGCTTTTATAATGGCTGATGTAGAGTTATTGTTGGTTTTGTTGCATCCTACAAAGTAATAACTATGAAATGCATTTTGATTGTCATTTGACTGGGATTATGCGAGTTTGAGCATGTTGTGAAGTACTGTAGACCTCGTATACATCTTGGAATTCGACAATGATTGTAACTATTGAATTGTATAGACCATTACATTCGAAGCACCACCGTCGTGGACAATGAACTGACTCCCGTTGCCGACCATGACTCGCAAAGGCTGCCGCGACCATCGCTCTCCTCCTCGATTGGTAATGTGTGTATTGAATCACTTAGCAGTACATGTGCAGTTCCAATTTTGTTCATACCTACCCTTCAAATTTCCTGGGTGCTATTGTTCCCATAAAAGTAATTGGTTATAGCCTCCATTGTCCACTAGAATATCAGCTTATAATTGTGCGTCGCTCCTGTATCACGCTGTGCTTGGGTAGGTATTTCATCTGCAACCAATAGTGTGGCAAATGATGGATAGTTTTTTAGAACTAGCAAGATGCCCATGCGTTGCACGCATCAAGATGCATTTGTATGAGTATTTTATCTTGTGGGAGAAAAGGATGAACGAGGGAATGCCTTGTTTGCAAATGCGGAGAGGGGTGTGGGTATCTTTTTACAAAATTGCCACCGTTTCCTTCCTATCCGTCGGATATAAATTGGATGGCCTATATTGCAGGATGGCAGGAACACCATCATCACCAACTCTGTTTTTTATAAGAGTAGGGAAAAAATAGAGAAAAAAAATAGAGAGTAGAGAAGTAGAGATAAATATTAAATATAAAATAAATATAATAGTAGAGAAGAGAGTAGAGATAGCAGAGCCGTCGGGAAAGGATTGCGCGCGTGCGGGAAAAAGCGGCCGGGCGTGCGCTAGTTTTGGCGCGCGGCGTCCGGCGCGCTTTATAAAATCCAACACCCTCCCACCGCTCTGTGCCTTGCCACCGCTCTCTCCCCGCTCTGTGCCTCGCCACCGCTTTCTCCCTGCTCTTTCTCGCCTCGCTGCCGCCGCGCCACCATGCCGCCGCGTCGCCGGGAAACTTGGGGATACCGCGGCGTCCGCGCGCGCCCCTCCGACGGCTTCTCCGCCGAGATCCGGTTCCGCGGGATGCGTCTCGGCCTCGGCAATTTCGACACCACCAACGAGGCCACCCGCGCGTACGACACGCCGGCGTGGCGCCTCCGGTGGCCTCATAGAACATTGAACTTCCCCAACGTGCCGACGCGGGAGCAGGCACAGGAGCTCGTGCCTCTGCCGCGGCTTATCACCGACGAGGATCGTCGCGACAACTGGAGGCGGGAGCACCGTCTCGGCTTCGCCGAGATGGACGAGGAAGCCATGGCACTGTGGCGCCAACGCTTCCCGCAGGACATCATCAACGAGCGTGAGTTCTACGAGCAAAGGAGGGCGGAGAGGGATAAGAGGAGGGCGGAGCGAGCCGCCTATCGCGAGGACAAGCGTAGGCGAAAAGCGGACGCTCAATTCAACATGAGGCTAGGAGCAGTGTCGCCCTGGGAATCCGACGAAGATCGGTATCTTCACGCCTACAGTCAGACGTCGGAGGAGGACATCACCGAGGAGGAGTCGGACGACGAGGAGTAGTTGAATAATCTATTTTTTATCTATCTATGCTGAGAACTATCCTCTACTCTCTATCTCTACTTCTCGATCTCAGCACTGTAAATGCTTTTTTAAAGCGCCACGCGTTGTGATTCTGTTGGAGATGCTCTAACATGGCAGACGAGTGCTTTAATGTTGCCCACAAGATGCGCCAGTATTACTAGTAGTATATTTTTCTTGCCATGTTGAGATTTTAAAACCACGAGTGCGAACATGCAGAGGAGCAATGAAGACCAAACACGGGATATTGGGGACATCTTCAAGGAGCGTGGCAAGTTAAAGAGGAGCTGCACCGAACCTGTAAAACGAGCTTTGGTAAGTAACACCCTTTCAATTACTTTCGTTTAGCCTCGTGTTCTTTGATGTGTATATGTTGTAGTTTCTGTTTCTCTTAAGCCTCGTGTTCTTCGATGTGTCATAAGAAGAGTCTTAATCGTCCTAATGCTTTCGTTTTTAGCTTGATGTAGGAAGTGGGTGTTCTCACCTTGAAGTCTGTTTTTATTTTTTTTTCCTTTTGAATTCACTTCTCCCAGTTCTGTTTATCTGGCTTCTACTAAATGGATCTGGGTTGACCTGAGTAATTATCTAAAAAAGAAGTAACTTCATGTCAGGATGCAGTTCCTGCGAGGAGGGAAGTATGGTCAACCTCGAGATCATGTTTCCAAAATGAGGCTGGATTACACACAAGGTGCCAGTACCCTAATGATGCTGGATTAGACACAAGGTGCAAATTCCCAGATGATCTTGGATTACACACAAGCCAGGTGGAGTCGTCAGCTGTTCGTGTCCTCGTGGCTCTAGTAAAGGCTGAAAGAAAGCGTGCAGCAGCCCTTGAGAATGTAGCTGAGTTCCTGAAGAAGCGAAAAGAGCAATCAGATGCTCTCTTCACCCATGCCAAAGAAGAGATGGAAGAAGCCAAAAATAAGCTAGCAGAGGCAGGGCAGGCTAGGCGTCTCCTGCTATCTAAAACTGTTGTCCATACAAAATTTCCTTCATAGTAGCTAGGTTCAAATGTTTATCCAGTCAGCATGCCTGTTGTGATGTGCGTGCATCTACTGATGTGGCACAAAATATTTTTTTGGGTCATGTAATAACAGCAATTATTTTCCAAACAATAACAGACGAAGCACTGGACATGGTATAGTTCACGCGCAAGCCCGACATTCCAAGTTCAACTTCCACATCATACTCATGTTCACAGATATCTCCACATTCATACATAATGTCCACAACCATGATTCACTTCAAAGCCAAAAAAAATTGAGGAGAGTTATGAATAAAGAAAAACCTCTAGTTCCTGCAACCAGTGCGAGCACAACAAGTCAAGACCATGCGTAATTAATTATATTTTGGCCACTTTTTGTGTTCTAAAATGCCGGCCGGCTCGCGGAAGGACGTGTTGCCGGCACATGCGCGGATTCAATGAAGGTAGGCGGGGCAGTCTGAAGCCGGTTGCATGCGGCGAGGAAGCGTGTTCAGCCGGGCCTGCAGCGAGTGGGGCCCTCTTGGCTGGCGCGCCGGTTCAATGCCTGCGCTATGAGAGGTCACGTCCGTGTCAGAGCAATCACTCCCTCTAGTCCTTTTTTGTTTGCGTATAACAAAATCTCATTTTCCATTCACATTTTACAAGTAAAATTCGTGGACAAACTTTGACCCAAAAAACGATGGGGACTAGTAAACCAGAACGGAGGTAGTAGTTTTTTTAATCAAAGAAGGGTTTCCCCTTCCGATTTTCATTACTGAAAACCAACATCTAAATCTAAACATAGTATTTGCCCTAGAACTACCAGGTTCAACATCTCGCAACATAAACCCATACAACCATATGCCAAGGAGGTACGTAGTAGGTAGTACTATGAATTCCATTTTCGCTCCATACCAATCGTTCTAAGAACTACTTAGTACTTATAACGCGCCATTGAAAATCGGAACTCTTAACCCCGCTAAAAAATGATATTTTAAACATGGCTACTCGATCTGTGGCAACTGGCGAGCCACCGCCTCCAAGTCGTTCACCTGTGGTCCCGACCATCAACTCCTACGGATCAAATTATCACGCGAGCTGACTATTCCTACAAAGGTGCGCTCCACCACGTACCCGGTACCCACGAATGCAGCAATCGTGCACCTAGGGTTTTAGGGTTTATTTGTTAACGTTGCCTTTACGTAACACTCATCTGTACGAGACAGCGAGAGACCGACTGCGTGCGTGCACCTCTTCTCTTCGTATATGTACTCCACCGTTTGTCTGGTGTCCACAAGATTATAATAACTACTAGCAATGTGCCAATGCGTTGCCACACGATCTGAGTAGATTAATACATATTCACCGATTTGATAGAAAAAAAGTCTAGTTTTGAAATACGTATATCACTAAAAAATGTTATGTTTCACTCAAAATATATTCCTTTGGCAGTTTTGATGAGATAAGGGAGGAATGTTGTTTGTTTCAAGATTCGAGAAGTGGTATATGTCTAATTTCTACTCTTACTAGCAAGATGCATGTGCGTTGCACGGAACATCAAGATCTTGTCGGAGAAAAGGATGAACGAGGGAAGGCCTTATCTGCAAATGTGGAGAGGAGTGCGGGTAAATTGCCATAGTTTCGTTCCTATCCGTCAGATATAAATCGGATGGCCTATATTGCAGGATGGCAGGCCCACCATCATCACCAACTCTGTTTTTATCCCTACTCTTATAAAAATCATAGTCGGTGATGATCGTGTGTCTGCCATCCTGCAATATAGGCCGTCTGATCTATATCTGACGGATAGGAAGGAAACTATGGTAATTTTGCAAAAAGATACCCACGCCCCTCTCCACACTTGCAAATAAGGCCTTCCCTTGTTCGTCCTTTTCTCCCACAAGATAAACTACTCATACAAATGCATCTTCATGTTCTGTGCAACGCATGAGCATCTTGCTAGTTGTTGCAAAAAGCCCATGTGTGTGTGAGAGAGAGGGAGAGCGGAGGAGTACGGAGTGCATGTGTGACAAAGACACAAAGAGTGTGTATGCGAGAGGTATCAGCTTAAAATGAGGCGATAGTGTGTGTGTGTGCGCACGATCGAGAGGGCGTGTCTCAAGAAGGGAAGAAAAATCTACATAGATACAAGGAGCGGGAGAGAGACATGTATGCGATAGTGGAAGCACGAGTGTGCGGGTGTATAAACCTATCTAGAGGCTAGTCGATAAATGTTTGTGAGAGAAATACGAGACAGGGGTGCGAAAGCGAGAGTTTTGTGTGTGAGAGAGAGAGACGGTAGTCGGGAAGGGGAGTGGAAGCAGGAGTTGTTTAGAAGACATTGAATGGAAAAACCTTGTTATGCACTGGTCTCGTTCCGAGGATGAGGTACTGTCTATGATATCGCATGACAATTTGAACTTCTACTTTTCCGCATGTGCCTTACGGATCTTTTTTGCAGGAATATTGCTCAAAAAAGAATTCCGGTTTGAAAAGAACGACAGGATATCGCAGATATGCTGCCTGCTGCTTTGCTCTTGTTAGTACCTGTTTTCCTGTATCACTGTACTTGCATACATACCTGGTTCATTATGTGACAGCAGTATGCATGATAGCTTGCTTATCAATTGTTCGCTCCAAATTATCTGATCTGTATGAATGGTTACATTAGTGTAGAATATATCCAATGCCAATGAAATTTTTTAGCTCTGCATTGTTCTTGTAAGTACCTGCTGTCCTGTATCAGTGTACTTATATTGACAGGTAGTTGTTCATGTACCATCACTCTGCAGCTTATTTTTCTTTGCCCTCCATTTTCTACACATAAGATCTATATTTACTCATACCATAAGGTTGGATAACACCGATGGTACTGAATAAGTTTAGCTCTGCATTGCTCTTGGCTGTACGTTTTGCCTGTATCGATGTACTTACATTTATAGCTACTTGGTTATGTAGCATCACTCTTCATCTTATCTTAAATATTCTCCATTTTTTCTTATATTGCCACATCTATATTTACTCTTAACAAAATGTAGAATAAAGGCAATGCTTATGAAGAAGATTTTGTGGTAAACTTCTTGAGTTCCCCCCGCCCCCATCAGCATGGACAAGGGCTTTATAGAGCCTGCATTCACCAATAATGTAAGTTTGTCCTTCTCAAGCCTTCAAACTTTGTTGTGTATATTTGGTTAGGCATGACTGCAACAGCTGTTTATTTTTGGTGTTTGCATCAAATTGCATCTTTAAAGTTTATTATGTACTGCAGTTCATAAACAAAAGTTTGTCCTTCTCAATTTAAGTTTTCAGTTGTACAACCAAGTTCCTTCTTCATACCATGTAAATTAAACTATACAGAGCAAGTGATCTTATTTTGCCAATCTGAAATGGGATAAATTGATAGCACACTAACCATTGATACTTATGAGTTCTTGATCTGTAATCCAGTGGTGTCGTGAAGCTGCCAACTCCTTCACAATGTCATTTCCTGCCATGTCTTGACCTGAACAATACCATATTGTGTTAATGCTATTTTAAACTGTGTCACTTTATTCGTCAGTAAGAAATGTGATGAACTGTCAGCACTGATACTTATATGTGCAAACCTGCCATCTGTGTGCTTGTTTATCTTTCCGAGTGAGGAGGATATAAGTGTCAAACAAGTGCAGTCTCACCAGCTTGCTCAGCTGCTTGCGCTGTAGCTCCGGAGCAGGGCTAACCTTTCTTGAACTCTATTGAAGTGTTGTCGGTTTTGTATATTATTTTGTCGGTGTGTTTAGTTGCACTGGTGGCGATCTTTGATGCCCAGTGTATGTAATCTGCTGTCTGCTTGAGCTTTATTATCATAGTGGCGAACTTTGATGCCCAGTGGATGTAATATGCCGTAATTTCTTTATTGTATAGTCTAGGTTTTTTTCTTATTCACGATGCTGCAGTTATTTTACTATATATATCCTGTCTTCGCAGTAAACTGGCCAAACTGTAAAATTACGGTACATAATCGGGCCGTCATGCAAATCACCATGTATGATCCGCATCATGGGCCCCGTTGCTACCTCTTGAGCACTGCGTTGGTTTTCCCTTGAAGAGGAAAGGGTGATGCAGCAAAGTAGCGTAAGTATTTCCCTCAGTTTTTCAGAACCAAGGTATCAATCCAGTAGGAGGCTACGCGCGAGCCCTCGCACCTACACAAACAAATAAATCCTCGCAGCCAACGCGATAAGGGGTTGTCAATCCCTACACGGTCACTTACGAGAGTGAGATCTGATAGATATGATAGGATAATATTTTTGGTATTTTTATGATAAAGATGCAAAGTAAAATAAAAGCAAAGTAAAAAGCAACAGAAATAACTAAGTATTGGAAGATTAATATGATGAAGATAGACCCGGGGGCCATAGGTTTCACTAGTGGCTTCTCTCAAGAGCATAAGTATTTTACGGTGGGTGAACAAATTACTGTTGAGCAATTGACAGAATTGAGCATAGTTATGAGAATATCTAGGTATGATCATGTATATAGGCATCACGTCCGAGACAAGTAGACCGACTCCTGCCTGCAGCTACTACTATTACTCCACTCATCGACCGTTATCCAGCATGCATCTAGAGTATTAAGTTCATAAAAAAGAGTAACGCCTTAAGCAAGATGACATGATGTAGAGGGATAAATTCATGCAATATGATAAAAACCCCATCTTGTTATCCTCGATGGCAACAATACAATACGTGCCTTGCTGCCCCTACTGTCACTGGGAAAGGACACCGCAAGATTGAACCCAAAGCTAAGCACTTCTCCCATTGCAAGAAAGATCAATCTAGTAGGCCAAACCAAACTGATAATTCGAAGAGACTTGCAAAGATAACCAATCATACATAAAAGAATTCAAAAGATTCAAATATTGTTCATAGATAAACTTGATCATAAACCCACAATTCATCGGTCTCAACAAACACACCGCAAAAAGAAGATTACATCGAATAGATCTCCACGAGAGAGGGGGAGAACATTGTATTGAGATCCAAAAAGATAGAAGAAGCCATCTAGCTAATAACTATGGACCCGAAGGTCTGAGGTAAACTACTCACACTTCATCGGAGGGGCTATGGTGTTGATGTAGAAGCCCTCCGTGATCGATGCCCCCTCCAGCGGAGCTCCGGAACAGGCCCCAAGATGGGATCTCGTGGGTACAGAAGGTTGCGGCGGTGGAATTAGGTTTTTGGCTCCGTATCTGATCGTTTGGGGGTACGTAGGTATATATAGGAGGAAGGAGTACGTCGGTGGAGCAACAGGGGGCCCACGAGGGTGGAGGGCGCGCCTGGGGGGGTAGGCGCGCCCCCCTACCTCGTGGCCTCCTCCTTTATTTCTTGACGTAGGGTCCAAGTCTCGTGGATCTTGTTCGTTCCAAAAATCACGTTCCCGAAGGTTTCATTCCGTTTGGACTCCGTTTGATATTCTTTTTCTGCGAAACTCTGAAATAGGCAAAAAAACTGCAATTCTGGGCTGGGCCTCCGGTTAATAGGTTAGTCCCAAAAATAATATAAAAGTGAATAATAAAGCCCAATAATGTCCAAAACAAAAGATAATATAGCATGGAGCAATCAAAAATTATAGATACATTGGAGACGTATCAAGCATCCCCAAGCTTAATTCCTTCTCGTCCTCGAGTAGGTAAATGATAAAAACAGAATTTTTGATGCGGAGTGCTACTTGGCATAATTTCAATATAATTCTTCTCATTGTGGCATGAATGTTCAGATTTGATATGATTCAAGATAAAAGTTTAATGTTGACATAAAAAAATAATACTTCAAGCATACTAACTAAGCAATTATGTCTTATCAAAATAACATAGCCAAAGCAAGTTATCCCTACAAAATCATATAGTCTGGCTATGCTCCATCTTCCCCACACAAAATATTCATATCATGTACGACCCCGGTTTTGGCCAAGCAATTGGTTCATACTTTAAACACGCTTCAGCCTTGTCAACTCTTACGCAATACATGAGCGCAAGCCATGGATATAGCACTATGGTGGAATAAGGTATAATGGTAGGGGTTATGTGGGAAGACAAAAAAGGAGAAAGTCTCACATCAACGAGGCTAATCAACGGGCTATGGAGATGCCCATCAATTGATGTTAATGCGAGGAGCAGGGATTGCCATGCAACGGATGCACTAGAGCTATAAGTGTATGAAAGCTCAAAAAGAAACTAAGTGGGTGTGCATCCAACTTGCTTGCTCACGAAGACCTCAGGCATTTGAGGAAGCCCATCATTGGAATATACAAGCCAAGTTCTATAATGAAATTTCCCACTAGTATATGAAAGTGACAAAATGAGAGACTCTCTATTATGAAGATCACGGTGCTACTTTGAAGCACAAGTGTGGTAAAAGGATAGTAACATTGTCCCTTCTCTCTTTTTCTCTCATTTTCTCTTTTTTTTATTTGGGCCTTTTCTCTTTTTTTATGGCCTCTTTGTTTTCTTTTTTTTAGTCCGGAGTCTCATCCCGACTTGTGGGGGATCATAGTCTCCATCATCCTTTCCTCACTTGGGACAATGCTCTAATAATGATGATCATCACACTTTTATTTACTTACAACTCATGAATTACAACTCAATACTTAGAAAAAAATATGACTCTATATGAATGCTTCCGGCGGTGTACCGGGATATGCAATGAATCAAGAGCGACATGTATGAAAGAATTATGAACGGTGGCTTTGCCACAAATACAATCTCAACTACACGATCATGCAAAGCAATATGACAATGATGGAGCATGTCATGATAAATGAAACGGTGAAAAGTTGCATGGAAATATATCTCGGAATGGCTACGAAAATGCCATGATAGGTAGGTATGGTGGCAGTTTTGAGGAAGATATAAGGAGGTTTATGTGTGAAAGAGCGTATCATATCACGGGGTTTGGATGCACCGGCGAAGTTTGCACCAACTCTCAAGGTGAGAAAGGGCAATGCGCGGTACCGAAGAGGCTAGAAAATTGCGGAAAGGTAAGTGTGCGTATAATCCATGGACTCACATTAGTCATAAAGAACTCATATACTTATTGCAAAAATTTATTAGCCCTCGAAGCAAAGTACTACTACGCATGCTCCTAGGGGAAGGGTTGGTAGGAGTTAACCATCGCGTGATCCCGACCGCCACACAAAGGAAGACAATCAAAAAATACTACATGCTCCGACTTTGTTACATGACGGTTCACCATACGTGCATGCTACGGGAATCACAAACTCCAACACATGTATTTTTCAATTCCACGATTACTCAACTAGCACAACTATGATATTACCACCTTTATATCTCAAAACAATTATCAAGCATCAATTTTCTCATGATATTAATTAAAGCAAATTGCCATGCTATTTTAAGACTCTCAAAATAATATAAGTGAAGCATGAGAGATCAATAGTTTCTATAAAACAAATCCACCACCGTGCTCTAAAAGATATAAGTGAAGCACTAGAGCAAAACTATATAGCTCAAAAGATGTAAGTGAAGCACATAGAGTATTCTAATAATTTCCGAATCATGTGTGTCTCTCTCAAAAGGTGTGTACAGCAAGGATGATTGTGGTAAACTAAAAAGCAAAGACTCAAATAATACAAGACGCTCCAAGCAAAACACATATCATGTGGTGAATAAAAATATAGCTCCAAGTAAAGTTACCGATGGGAGTAGACGAAAGAGGGGATGCCTTCCGGGGCATCCCCAAGCTTTGGCTTTATGGTGTCCTTAGATTATCTTGGGGGTGCCATGGGCATCCCCAAGCTTAGGCTCTTGCCACTCCTTGTTCCATAATCCATCAAATCTTTCACCCAAAACTTGAAAACTTCACAACACAAAACTTAGCAGAAAATCTCGTGAGCTCCGTTAGCGAAAGAAAACAAAAGACCACTTCAAGGTACTGTAATGAACTCATTCTTTATTTATATTGGTGTTAAACCTACTGTATTACAACTTCTCTATGGTTTATAAACTATTTTACTAGCCATAGATTCATCAAAATAAGCAAACAACACACGAAAAACAGAATCTATCAAAAACAGAACAGTCTGTAGTAATCTGTACCTAACGCAAACTTCTGGAACTCAAAAACATCAGCCAAAAATAGGACGACCTAGGAAATTTGTTTATTGATCAGCAGCAATTGTAATCAATATTTTATCATGTTCTGATGATTTTTAACAATTATTTTTGTGAACAGAAAGTTTCTGGAAATTTTTGCAAGATCAAATAACTATCATCCAAGAAGATCCTATAGGTTTAACTTGGCACAAACACTAATTAAAACATAAAAACACATCTAACCAGAGGCTAGAACAAATATTTATTCCTAAACAGAATCAAAAATCAAAAAACTAAAAATAAAATTGGGTTGCCTCCCAACAAGCGCTATCGTTTAACGCCCCTAGCTAGGCATAAAAGCAAGGATAGATCTAGGTATTGCCATCTTTGGTAGGCAACCCATAAGTGGATCTCATGATAGATTCATATGGTAATTTTATTTTCTTCCTAGGGAAGTGTTCCATGCCTTTCTTTAATGGAAATTGGAATCTAATATTCCCTTCCTTCATATCAATAATTGCACCAATCGTTCTAAGGAAAGGTCTACCAAGAATAATAGGACATGAAGGATTGCAATCTATATCAAGAACGATAAAATCTACGGGCACATAGTTCCTATTTCCAACAATAAGAACATCATTAATTCTTCCCATAGGTTTCTTAATAGTGGAATCCGCAAGGTGCAAGTTTAGAGAGCAATCATCAAAATCACGGAAACCTAGCAAATCGCACAAAGTTTTGGGGATAGTGGAAACACTAGCACCCGAATCACATAAAGCATAGAACTCATGATCTTCAATCTTAATTTTAATAGTAGGTTACCACTCATCATAAAGTTTTCTAGGGATAGAAACTTCCAACTCAAGCTTTTCTTCATAAGATTGCATCAAAGCATCAACGATATGTTTGGTAAAAGCTTTATTTTGACTATAAGCATGAGGAGAATTTATCACGGATTGCAACAAGGAAATACAATCTGTCAAAGAGCAATTATCATAATTAAATTCCTTGAAATCCAAAATAGTGGGTTTATTTGATCTAACATTTTGATCTCTTCAATCCCACTTTTATCAAATTTAGCATCAAGATCTAAAAACTCTTAATTTTTGGAACGCCTTCTAGGTAAAGGTGGATCATATTCAGTTCCATCAAGATTCATATTGCAAAACAAAGATTTAATAGGGGACACATCAATAACTTTTAGATCTTCATCTTTATTTTCATAGAAATTTGAAGAACACGCTTTCATAAAGCAATCTTTCTTAGCACGCATCCTAGCGGTTCTTTCTTTGCACTCATCAATGGAAATTCTCATGGCTTTGACAGACTCGTTGATATCATGCTTAGGAGGAATAGATCTAAGTTTTAAAGAATCAACATCAAGAGAAATTCTATCAATGTTCCTAGCCAATTCATCAACTTTAAGCAATTTCTCTTCAAGCAAAGCATTGAAATTCTTTTGTGAATTCATAAACTCTTTAACACTAGTCTCAAATTCAGAGGGCATCTTATTAAAATTTCCATAAGAGTTGTTGTAGGAATTACCATAATTGTTAGAGGAATTGCTAGGATAAGGCCTAGGATTAAAGTTTCCTCTATACGCGTTGTTACCAAAATTATTCCTACCAACAAAATTCACATCCACAGATTCATTATTATTCTCAATCAAAGTAGACAAAGGCATATCATTAGGATTAGAAGAAACACTCTTAGTAGCAAATAATTTCATAAGTTCATCCATCTTTCCACTCAAAACATTAATTTCTTCTATCGCATGCACTTTTTTGTTAGTAGATCTTTCAGTGTGCCATTGAGAATAATTAACCATAATATTATCTAGGAGTTTAGTAGCTTCTCCTAAAGTGATTTCCATAAAAGTGCCTCCCGCGGCCAAATCTAAAAGATTTCTAGAAGCAAAATTCAATCCGGCATAAAAAATTTGTATAATCATCCACAAATTTAAACCATGAGTAGGACAATTATGTATCATTAATTTCATCCTCTCCCAAGCTTGTGCAACACGTTCATGATCAAGTTGCTTAAAATTCATAATATCATTTCTAAGAGAGATGATCTTAGAGGGAGGAAAATACTTAGAGATAAAAGCATCTTTGCACTTATTCCAAGAATCAATACTATTTTTAGGCAAAGACGAAAACCAAGCTTTAGCACGATCTCTAAGCGAAAAAGGAAATAGCTTCAATTTAACAATATCATTGTCCACATCTTTCTTCTTTTGCATATCACACAAATCAACGAAGCTATTTAGATGAGTAGCGGCATCTTCACTAGGAAGGCCGGCGAATTGTTCTTTCATGACAAGATTCAACAAAGCAGCATTGATTTCACAAGATTCAGTATCGATAAGAGGAGCAATCGGAGTGCTAAGGAAATCATTATTGTTGGTATTGGTAAAGTCACATAATTTGGTATTATCTTGAGCCATCGTGACAAACAAGTAATCCAACACACAAGCAAACAAAAAGCAAGCGAAAAAGAGGCCAACGAAAAAGAGAGGGCGAATAAAACGGCAAGGGTGAAGTAGGGGAGAGGAAAACGAGAGGCAAATGGCAAATAATGTAATGCGGGAGATAAGGGTTGTGATGGGTACTTGGTATGTTGACTTTTGCGTAGACCTCCCCGGCAACGACGCCAGAAATGGCTCGTTGCAGGAGTCAAATTTTGACTTGACTTGGCGCGAATCTCCCCGGCAACGGCGCCAGAAATCCTTCATGCTACCTCTTGAGGACTGCGTTGGTTTTCCCTTGAAGAGGAAAGGGTGATGCAGCAAAATAGCATAAGTATTTCCCTCAGTTTTTGAGAACCAAGGTATCAACCCAGTAGGAGGCTACGCACGAGTCCCTCGCACCTACACAAACAAATAAATCCTCGCAACCAACGCGATAAGGGGTTGTCAATCCCTACACGGTCACTTACGAGAGTGAGATCTGATAGATATGATAGGATAATATTTTTGGTATTTTTATGATAAAGATGCAAAGTAAAATAAAAGCAAAGTAAAAGGCAACGGAAATAACTAAGTATTGGAAGATTAATATGATGAAGATAGACCCGGGGGCCATAGGTTTCACTAGTGGCTTCTCTCAAGAGCATAAGTATTTTACGGTGGGTGAACAAATTACTGTTGAGCAATTGACAGAATTGAGCATAGTTATGAGAATATCTAGGTATGATCATGTATATAGGCATCACGTCTGAGACAAGTAGACCGACTCCTGCCTGCATCTACTACTATTACTCCACTCATTGACCGCTATCCAGCATGCATCTAGAGTATTAAGTTCATAAAAAAAGAGTAACGCCTTAAGCAAGATGACATGATGTAGAGGGATAAATTCATGCAATATGATAAAAAACCCATCTTGTTATCCTCGATGGAAACAATACAATATGTGCCTTGCTGCCCCTACTGTCACTGGGAAAGGACATCGCAAGATTGAACCCAAAGCTAAGCACTTCTCCCATTGCAAGAAAGATCAATCTAGTAGGCCAAACCAAACTAATAATTCGAAGAGACTTGCAAAGATAACCAAAGATACATCAAAGAATTCAGAAGATTCAAATATTGTCCATAGATAAACTTGATCATAAACCCACAATTCATCGGTCTCAACAAACACACCGCAAAAAGAAGATTACATCTAATAGATCTCCACGAGAGAGGGGGAGAACATTGTATTGAGATCCAAAAAGATAGAAGAAGCCATCTAGCTAATAACTATGGACCCGAAGGTCTGAGGTAAACTACTCACACTTCATCGGAGGGACTATGGTGTTGATGTAGAAGCCCTCCGTGATCGATGCCCCCTCGGGCGGAGCTCCGGAACAGGCCCCAAGATGGGATCTCGTGGGTACAGAAGGTTGCGGCGGTGGAATTAGGTTTTTGGCTCCGTATCTGATCGTTTGGGGGTACGTAGGTATATATAGGAGGAAGGAGTACGTCGGTGGAGCAACAGGGGGCCCACAAGGGTGGAGGGCGCCCTTGGGGGGTAGGCGCGCCCCCCTACCTCATGGCCTCCTCCTTTATTTCTTGACGTAGGGTCCAAGTCTCGTGGATCTTGTTCGTTCCAAAAATCACGGTCCCGAAGGTTTCATTCCGTTTGGACTCCGTTTGATATTCTTTTTCTGCGAAACTCTGAAATAGGCAAAAAACAGCAATTCTGGGCTGGGCCTCCGGTTAATAGGTTAGTCCCAAAAATAATATAAAAGTGAATAATAAAGCCCAATAATGTCCAAAACAGAAGATAATATAGCATGGAGCAATCAAAAATTATAGATATGTTGGAGACGTACCACCCGTCATCTTGGTCAGTTAACAGGCCTAAATGTAAACTGGCCCACTAGTAGATTCGGGCCTTTAATAGGCCAAGTAAACCGTCGGCCCTATTTTCCCAAGAAAACTCAATGGGCCTTTAGGAGGCTGAAAAGTAGGTTGGGCCTGAAACGTGCCGAACAGCTCACGGGCCGACAGCAGGCCGAAATAGACCCCGGCCCATGAATGTGCCAATCAAATCATGGGCTTATAATAGGCCAATATTGTCTCGGTCCTTGTTTGGCCCAATCAGATTATCGGCTACGAGCAGGCCGGATGCAAACCAGGCCGTAGTTAGGCCCAACTATATGACGGGCTTTTAACAGGCCGAAGTTAATATAGGGCCGAAATGTTAAACGGGCCCTTAACAGGCCGAAACTAATATCAGGCTGAATTACTAAATGGGCCTTTAGCAAATGGGCCCAAAAGCGTAGCGTCCAGTTGACGGGCTAAATCTGATATGGGCCATAATTTAGCCCAAAGCCTCTTAAAGGGCCGGACCTGGTCTGGGCCGCAATTTGGCCCAGAACGTGGTAGGCTTTTAACGGGCCGGATCTCATATGGGCCATTATTAGGCCCGGAACATGGTAGGCCATTAATGGACCGGATCAAATATGGGCCAGCACTTAGCCCAAAACATGGCAGCCAGTTAATGGGCCGGCCTACTAGGGTCCTCAAAATCTTGTGGGCCTACAGCTGGGCCAGCCCATTAATGTCGGCGAAATCTCGTGGGCCTTTAGCTGGGCCAGCCCATTATGGTCCACAAAATCTTGTGGGCCTTCACCTGGGCCGGCCCATTATGGCGCACAAAAATCTTGTGGGCCTTTACCTGGGCCGGCCCATTATGGCCCGCAAAATCTTGTGGGCCATTAGCTGGGTCGTCCCATTATGGGCCGCAAAATCTTATGGGTCTTTAGTTGGGCCGACCCATTTAAACTTTATGGGCCACTGTTGGGCCGTGCCACGTGTCAACGTATCATAGGCGCTTTGGGTCCAATGAGTGGATGACATCTGTCCCAACGGTGAGCCGACACGTGTTTCCTCCAGCCAATGATGATTGTACACGTGGAAAATCCCCATTGGTCGGGGCTGTTAACGGGTTATTGGATCCAAAACCGGACCCGATAGCTTAACGGTGTTCCGTTACGGTGGATGCCACATGTCGGTCACCCTTGACGAAAGCACTTCTGTGATGCGCAATTTATCGTCATGGAAGTGGACACTTCCGTGATGATAATTTTGGTAATGTCATGGAACACTTCTACGACAGCACAGGTATGACTATCTTGATTCTGTCATAAATTTGTCATGGATGTACATGCATGACAAAAAACGCGACCTACTGTGACAAACACGTATCATCACGGAAGTGTCTTTTTTTTGTAGTGCCGCCTGGCGCCCGCCTGATCTTGATCGTCATGGCTCACGTCACGAGAGCCTCGCGAGGTTTGCCCCGCCTTGATTTCTCCGCTCCTCGCGAGGTAGCCTGGTGAGGCCGCTCCTGAGGAGGTCTTGCATCGTCCGCCTCGTGAGGCTTGGCCCCTCGCGAGGGTCTTGAATGCCTTATTGATGAAGATGGGCCGTACAGGCCCGCTAGCTCAGCCACACTATGGGCCGCAGGCAGGCAACTCTGGGGACCGCCGTTCCCAGAACACCGACAGTAGCCCCCGGGCCCAAGGCGCGCTCGGTCTTGGCTTCGGGGCGAAGCCAAAGGTCAAGCGCGTAGTGCCGCGGGCCCCAAAAGCCTGCGGCCTTGGTCGACGCACAGCGGTTGATTGGACGTGGGCGTCTCCGCTTCCCCATGCTGCCTCGGCAACTGCTCGACTTGAGAAGTCCCTGCGACATGCAAGGAAAACCATCATTACCTACGATCGTGGGAGGCATCGGTTGGCCTTCTTCCGCTATAAATGGGGAGGGGGTAGAGCCCCCGTCGCCCATCTCTTAGCGGCTCGCTTGCTTCTTTCCTCCTCTGCTCCATTGCTAGTAGAAGCTCCGATGGCGCCATCGAAGAAGTTCTCTGTCGCGGAGAAGGGCAAGGCCCCTCGGGAGGGGCCGGGCTCCCCGGCGCCAAGCATGGACGTGGCCGTCCCCGTAAGCACGCCTCGACCACCGCTGTGGCCCCGGGCTCTTGGGGTGGCGCCGCCGCACGTGGCAGGAGTCGCTCTGCGCGGCAGCCCCGTTGACGAAAGGAGATGCGCCGTGGTTGTGCGGCCTCCCCGGCCGCGGTTCCATGCGTCAGAGGTGCTGCCGGAGTTCGTTGTGTGGTCGGAGGATCCGACCGGAAGCTGGCTCCAACTTCCTCGCTTCTTTGCCGACGAGCTGCCGGCCTCTAGTCCAGGCGGGCTCTAGCTGCAGGCAGACGGTTGCTGCAGTCGGGCTTCTTGGGTCGCGGTCGATGTCTCTGTGGCGGGCAACATAGCTCTGGCCCGCGGTTGGCAGACGTTCGCCCGCGCGCGCGGCCTGGGCAGGCGGTTTACCCTCCACTTCAAGTTTGACGGCGACGCGACCCTCTACGTGAGGGTGTTCGGGGAAGACGGTCACCGCGCCGGATGCTGCCCCAAGGTGAACGACGGTGAGCAGGTGCTCGGCCTTGGCAATGGTCGGGATGCGGAGGAGGGCGAACCCGCCGGCTACGCCTCGTCTGGCCATGGTGGCTCCTCTCTTGGTGACAGTTCTAGCAGTGGCGGCTACGACCAACCGCCACGCCGCCGCGCCTGCTTCGAAGGTGGTAGCGGGTCATCTCGTCGCCGCGCATCCGTGAAGCGCGAGGAGGGGTCCGACTAAGCTCGGGACGTCGCCAAGGGCCTGCCCTCGAGGACTGCTGCAGGGCGAGCGCCGCCTTGTTTTGTTCATCTTTTCCTTCCTGCACCAAAATGAAACCAGTATGGGCCCGGAGGGGCGTGTATCGAACCATGACTTCTCAATCATTATGCTACGCTTGTTGTCTCCGTGCTGTGTTGTTATTTTTGTGCTGAGATAACTTAGCTTGGTGCGTTCGGGGCGGCCTCCTCTTTACGAGGCATTTATTTCCTCACGTTCGTCTTGACCCAGTGGTCTTCACCCAAGCCTTGACCCCGCGCTTCATATCGCGGTACCCGAGGGGCACGGATTAGGAGAGATGCGCCAGCTTGCGGGCTCGAACGAGGGCGGCTCGCGAGAAGGCAGAGAGAAGGGAAAACGCTCGCGAGGGCACCTGCCTAGCCCCCTCGCGAGGTATGCGAGAGAGAGAACACAAGCAAACCAGGGCCGGGAAAGGCGACAAAAGGCGAAGGAACCAAATCGACAAGGAACACCAGAAGCAAACTTTGATTAAGAGAAGGCGAGCCAACTACGGAAAGCAAATGAAAAGCCGCGTCCGGCACCTAATCTAGTCTTCTTGTCTTCTCACCAGCGCGGAGCTAAGTGCTGCCACTAGGCGTGGGAGGGAGCCCCCGAGGCCCGAGGGTGGCTCTCCGGAGACTCCGGGGCGTGTACAGCCCCACTCATTATTACGTGAGAGTGTCACGGGCGGCGATTCTTCACAGGCACCGGGCCTTCTTCACATGCACTGGGACTTTCTTCACAGGCACTGGGATTTTCTTCACAGGCACTGGGCCTTGCTTCACAGGCACTGGGCCTTGCTTCATGGGTAGAACTTCCGGAGGTGCTGGATGTTCCAGGCGTTCTGGATGGGTACCCCGTCCTGCGTCTCCAGGCGCGCGGCACCAGGCCTGGAGACATGGACGACCCTGAACGGGCCCTCCCACATAGGTGAGAGCTTGTGCAGCCCTTCCCTGGAGAGGACCCGCCTCAGGACGAGATTGCCCGTCTCGAGCGTCCTGGAGCGGATGTTGCGGCAGTGATATCGCTGTAGTGCCTACTGGTACCTTGCCGCCCTCAGTGCAGCTTCGCGACGACGTTCCTCCCCCAGCACGAGGCCCATCCCCCGCATGGCGTCCTGCTGTGCTTCATCAAACGCCAGGACCCGTGCGGAGCGATGCTTGACCTCGTGAGGAAGGACCGCTTTGGCCCCGTATACAAGGAAGAATGGGGTCTCGCCCGTTGGCTTGGTGGCGGTGGTGCGGATGGACCACAACACGGACTGGAGCTCATCATGCCAGCCCCTGCCGCTGGCCTCGAGCTTCTTCTTGAAGGTCCTAGTCTTGAGGCCCCTCGGGACCTCTGCGTTGGCGCATTCGGCTTGACCATTGCTCCTGGGGTGTGCCACCGAAGCGTAGAAAATCTGCGTTCCAAGGTTAGCACAGTAGGTTTTGAAGAGGTTACTAGTGAATTGCGAGCCGTTATCTGTGATGATGCGGTTGGGAACCCCGAAGTGGCTCACGAGGCCCTTGATGAACTTGATAGCGGAGCCGGCTGGGATGGTGCGGACAGCTTCCACTTCCGCCCACTTGGTGAACTTGTCGATGGCAACGTAGAGGTAGCGGTAGCCCCCAGGCGCTCGAGGGAACGGGCCCAAGATGTCCAGCCCCCAGACCACGAACGGCCACGTGAGTGGGATGGTCTAGAGGCCCTGAGCCAGCTGATGGATCTGCTTGGTGTGGAACTGGCAGGCTTCGAGGACTTCACCAGCTCAGCTGCGTCGTTGAGCGCAGTGGGCCAGTAGAACCCACTGCGGAATACCTTGCCGACGAGGGTCCGTGATGACGAGTGGTGCCCGCAGTCCCCGCCGTGTATGTCAATTAGCAACTCCTTCCCCTGGTCCCTGGAAATGCAGCGCAGAGTAACGTCATTTGGCCGCTTCCTGTACAACTCACCGTCTTGGATGCAGTACGACGTGGCTTGCCGGGCTACGCGCTCTTCGTCCTCCTCCTTCTCCGGCAGTGTCCCTTGCACCAGATATTCCCTGAATTCCTTGGTCCAGCACCCCTCCTGGGGCTCGAGCGCCAAGAGCAGGCGAGCTCCTGAGGTCGGGCCACAGGCTGGGGCTCCCGTGGCAGGCGGTTGTGGGAGCTCCTCCCGAGGCTGAGCTGTGTTTGAAAGTGGTGGCGTTGCTGATGGCTTGAAGAGCCGCTCCTCGAAGACGCCGGGCTCTTGGGGCTGCTGCTTGGACGCCCTCCTGGTGATGTCGTCAGCTTCCTTGTTGATGCCATGGGGCACATGCTGCAACTCCAGGCCTAGGAACTGCTTTTCCATCTTACGCACTTCCGCGAGGTATGCCTCCATGTGCTCGTCCTTTGGCTCGTACACTTTGTTGGAGAAATTGACAAGGAGCTGTGAGTCGCCCCTGACGGTGAGGCGCTTCACCCCCAGGGCTGCGATGGCCTTCAAGCCGGCTATGAGGCCTTCATATTCTGCGATGTTGTTGGAGACATTCTCGCCCTACTGAAAGCAGAGTTGTACAGCATAGTAGAGTTTGTCCTGAGTGGGCGAGATGAGTACTGCTCCAGCCCCCGCGCCCTGATGCGCTAAGGCGCGGTCGAAATACATGACCCAACCGTCTGGTGCCTCGCTTCCTGGTGAGGTGGACCGGTCTTCGCCTACTTCAAGTGTCGGGGCGTCCGTCCATTCTGCCACAAAATCAGCGAGCGCGGCTCCCTTGATGACCCTGGTAGTGCTGAACTCCAACTGGAATGCTTGCAGCTCGATGTTCCACTTGGCGACCCTTCCAGCTGAGTTGGGGCTCCTGAGCACCCTCTCTAATGGGTAGGCCGAGACGACCTTGATGGGGTGGCCCTGGAAGTAATGCCGCAGCTTGCGCAAGCAGTAGCTTCTGAGGCATGGGATATCGTGCCCTTGCGTCCCGCAACACCGTGCTGACAAAGTACACCGGGTGTTCGACGAGGGCTGGTGCGCTGTTGGGGCTCATGTCTTGCGGAAGTTGGGACGTCTCCTGAGGTGGTGGGACCCCTGACGCCTGATCGCTTGTAGGAATCTCGGTGACGTTGTCCTGCCGGGCTTGGTCTTCTGTTGTCGCCGCTAAGGCTCTTGCGGCGCCTTCCTGATCTTGCATTACTTCAGCTGTAGCTTGACGCAGCGCGCCCTTGGCTTGGTGCTCCTCCCGAACTGCCACCAGCGCTGCGCTGGCGGAGTACGGGGTAGCGGCAAGGTAGAGTATTAGGGGCTCGAGAGGTCGCGGCGCTACCATCACCGGAGGGCTGGTCGGGTATTTCTTGAGGTCCTGGAAGGCTCGGTCGGCCTCCTGGGTCCATTCGAATGGGCCCTTCTTCTTCATCAGCTTGAAGAAGGGTAGGGCACGCTCTCCTAGCTTGGAGATGAAACGTCCCAACGCAATTACCCGGCCAGCCAGCTTCTGCATTTCCATAAGGGTCTGTGGTGGGCTCATGCCCTCAATGGCCTTGATCTTCTCTGGGTTCGCCTCGATCCCTCTGTGGGACACGAGGAAGCCCAGCAGCTTGCCGGAGGGGACACCGAACACGCACTTCTCCGGGTTAAGCCGCAAGTTCACCTGGCGCAGGCTCGCGAAGGTCTCCAGGTCTTGAATCAAGGTCCTTGCCTCCCGAGACTTTACCACAATGTCGTCGACGTAGGCCTCCGTGTTTCTCCCGAGCTGCCGCCCCAAGGCGATGTGCATCAGATGTTGAAAAGTTGCACCCGCGTTGCGCAGTCCAAAGGGCATGCAGGCATAGCAGTACACCCCACACGGGGGCAGGAAGGCTGTCTTCTCTACATCTTCTACTGCCATCTTGATCTGGTGATAACCTGAGAACGCATCCAGGAAGCACACCAGGTCACACTCGGCGGTCGAATCGATGATCTGATCGATGCATGGGAGCGGGAACGGATCTTGGGGGCAAGCCTTGTTGAGCTTTGTGAAGTCGACGCACATCCATTCCTTCCCGCCTTTCTTCGGCACTACGACGGGGTTCGCCAGCCACTCGGGGTACCGAACCTCACGAATGGCACCCGCTGCTTCCAACTTGCGGGTCTCTTGGACGATGAAGGCCTGCTTCTCCGTGGACTGCCGTCTCGCCCCCTGCTTCACAGGGCGCACATTGGGGCATACCCTTAAATGATGTTGAATCACCTCTCTCGGGACTCCCACCAGCTAATTGGGCTCCCATGCGAATATATCCTTGTTTGCGCGCAAGAACTACACCAGTGCTTCCTCTTGGCTTGGGTCGAGGCCGGCACCTATGGTAAAGGTGGCTCCTAAGGACCCGTCATCGTTGACTGGCACCTGCTTGGTTTCCGCCTTGTCTTGTGTGAACAGCTGCTTCTTCTTGGTTGGTGCGGCTCCCTTGGGCTCGGAGGTGCCCGTGTCGCCAGGCTGCACCGCCGCAGCAGTCTTGAGGGCGAGCTTGAGCGCCACCAGGGCCTCCTTGGTGTCCCCCTTGACAGTGAGGACGCCTTTGCTTCCAGGCATCTTCATGAGGTTGTAGGCCGGATGAGTCGCCGCCATGAACTGGGCCAGAGCTGGGTACCCGAGAATGGCATTGTATAGAAGGCCGATGTGGGTGATGTCGAAGTCGACCAGCTCGGTGTGGTAGTTGTCGCGCGTACCGAAGGTGACGGGGAGGCGGATCTGCCCCAGGGAGCGGGCGCTGTTGCCGCCAACTCCTGAGAAAGGCTTGCTGAGGCTGAGCCACTCGAGCGGCACGTGAAGAAGGCTGAAGGCCTCCACGGAGAGCAGGTTGAGGCCAGCGCCGCCGTCGATGAGGGTCTTGGTGACGGCCACGTTGCAGATGGTGGGCGTGCAAAGCATCGGAAGCACGCCCGAGCCGGTGGTGGAGTCGGGGTGGTCTTCTGAGCCGAAGGTGAGGTCGGCTTCAGGTGCAGCCCAGCCAGGCGGAGCCCCCGAGCGCTTGGAGGCGGCGCTGATCTGGCGGAGGAATGGCTTGACGTGGCGATCTGAAGGCGGAGCTTGAGAGCTGCCCAGCAGGGCCGCGATCGCATGGTGCGCCGGTATCGCGTAGTGCGCAGTGAAGAGGTCGCGGAGCTCCTCCCAGGATGCCACCGTGGATCCAGGGAGGTTGAGCAGCCAGGCGCGCGGCTCGCCGGTGAGGGCCATGGGGAGCCAGTTGGCCATGACCTTGTCATCGCCCCCGGCCTCGAGGATGGCCTCCCCGTATGCCAGCAGGAAAGCCGACGGGTCCGCCGCACCGTCGTAGCACGTCGGCATCTCCGGCTTGAACTTGGGCGGCCAGTGCACCCGCCGCAGGGCGGGGGCCAGGGCTCGGAGCCCCCCGGCCCCGTCGTCAGCGCCGGCCGCTGGAGTTGGTAGCGGGGCGCCTTCCATGAGGGCGAAGTGCGGTGGCGGCGAAGCGTAGATTGGCGGAGAGGAGCTACGGCGCACCCCTACCTGGCGCGGCAAATGTCAGATCTCGGGTTCCGGCAAAACCCTTAAGGTTCAAACTCTGGGGTGCGCGTGAAGATTTCCTCCCTACCGATCTACGCCCTAGCTCGCTAAGATCTCGCGAACGAACTCGACGAACTCGCAACACAAAGACACAAGATTTATACTGGTTCGGGCCACCGTTGTGGTGTAATACCCTGCTCCAGTGTGGTGGTGGGTGGATTGCCTCAAGGGCTGATGAAGAACAGTACAAAGGGAAGAACAGCCTCCTGAGGTTGAGGTGTTCTTGTGCTCAGTGTGTGGCTAAGGATTGGCTGAGGATCCAATCTCCTTCCCCCTACTATGGTGGCTTAGCTCTACTTATATAGGCCCTGGTCCTCTTCCCAAATATTGAGCGGGAAGGGAGCCAACAACGGCCAATTTGAAAGGGGACACCTAATACAGCTTATCCTGACAAAAGCGGTCTTCGCCTGCGAAAGGCTCTGGTGGTGACGCCGTCTTAGGCCCCACGGTGACCTCCGTCCTGCCACCCTGCTCGTCTTGGTCTCGTTGCACTGATATGGAAACCTTTGCTTCATGCCTCGGTACTCCGCGCCTGCGCTTGCCTCCTTAGCACCAAAGAGGAAACAAGGACGCTGCGCGCGTTGGCGCCCGCCTGATCTTGATCGTCATAGCTCACGTCACGAGAGCCTTGCGAGGTTTGCCACGCCTTGATTTCTCCGCTCCTCGCGAGGCAGCCTGGTGAGGCCGCTCCTGAGGAGGTCTTGCGTCGTCTGCCTCGCGAGGCTTGGCCCCTCGCGAGGGTCTTGAATGCCTTATTGATGAAGATGGGCCGTACAGGCCCGCTAGCTCAACCACGTTGCGGGCCGCAGGCAGGCAAGTCTGGGGACCCCCGTTCCCAGAACGCCGACATGCTCTGACACCGACACCAGCTCTACAAGGAGCACCATCTCCGGCAGCAGCAGCGGCACTACCAGTCGCACATGCACCAGCAGCAGCTTCGGCACCTGCACCAACACTTGCACTTGCATCTGCTCCGGCCCGTGCAGCGGCAACAGAACCAGCAGTTGTACCGGCAATAGACTGGGCTGTAGTTCGCACTTCATATACCAAAGTCCTTACAAATACCGACATGTCCACCTTCTTCATAAGCATTGGCCGCTCAAGTGCTTCATTCTTTTTTCTTTCCATATTGTTTCACATGATTCACTGTGTTGATCTAACTGTTTGTGTATGTATTCTTGTTTGCAAACAGAGAATTCTTAGAGCAACGAGGGAATCGTTCAACAATCCGGGGGACTGTGGCCAAGTTTCTCTTACCATGCGCAGCCTTGGTGTAAATGAACCTGCTCAATACACCGGAAGTACAAAGGATGGTCGCATGATGATTGATGCTAAAGGATGGTCAAGGTTCAAATCTAAATCATATCTTGCGGTAGGGGATCATGTCAAAATCGAACTTTCTCGGCAAGGAGAGCTGGTCCAAATCAACTTTGAAATTCTTCAGTAGCAGCATGCAACTGCCGAACTGATCTATCCTCCGAGAGATTTTGATGTAATAATCTGGCATGGTGAAACAAGTGTCCTGTGTGTATAAGTGGTATGACAGTATTATTTATCACATGGTATATCGTTGACAGAATTGCAACTCTGTTTGCTGGTTAGGAACTGTCGTTCAATTGCATTCTAACAGCTGTCGTGCTTTATTCAATTTTGTGTATTCGCCTTGCGACAGCATCTAAAACCAGCGCAGTACCAATCGCTTGCAATATGAAAGGCGCTGAGGTAGAACACATGGTCCCCCAAACATGCAGGCCCACCGGCATGTGGCCCAAAGTCCAGAACCGTGAGCCTGTCTGAGTATTATATTCTCAGCTGAACCCCCATAATGCCCGTGCGTTGCACGTAACATCAAGATGCATTTGTATGAGTATTTTATCTTGTGAGAGAAAAGGATGAACGAGGGAAGGCCTTATTAGCAAATGTGGAGAGGTGTGTGGGTACCTTTTTGCAAAATTGCCATAGTTTCCTTCCTATCCGTCAGATATAAATCGGACGGCCTATATTACAGGATGGCAGCACACCATCATCGCCAACTCGTCTATACTATGTTAAAAAAACTCTATTTTTTATAATTATATATGTTATATATATTCCCCTTGATTTTTCTTATGTATAAAGTTGTGATATAAAAGATTTTTATATTTATTTACAGAGGGAGTATCTCTCTGTCAAAAATATATTTATGTGTAACTAGTTGCTCCTGTCTTTCTACTTCCTTTTGCTGATATGTGGGGTAGGTCCATGTGCCACATGCACCAAATTAGAGTGCACAACTGCACGATAGACACACCCCGGTCGTAGCGCCGCAGTAATGCCCAGTGAGCCATCAAATCACAAAAAACCCCACCTTTCCAGCTTTAGGAGTAAGCTGGACGGACGAAGCGGCAATATTTCACTGGGCCTGAATCCCCTTCTCCCTCGTCTGCTTGTTTAGAGAAAACCCAGCTCAGCGATTGCATAGGGTTTTCTCATGGAAAACCTGGTACGAATTCTTCATCCATCCCCGATAAATCCAAGTCCCTTGGTCGCGGGTAATGCTAGGATGGCAGCCGCCGCCGTTGATGCATTTTTCTTCCTACTGAATCTAGTGTGTTTCATTTGCAGTGCCCAAAGTACGAGGACCCTACAGGTTTCTGCGCCCTCAGCGAGACGCCACACTTGTTCCTTCTCATCCTAACACAGGATTTTAAAACGCGCACAGTATGTTCCTAGAGTCCTCTTTTCTATCCGGGAGGGTGGGGTTTTTTGAACATGTTGTCGACTAATTTGTAAATTTGGATTGCTATATTTGGATAAAAGGTACTAGTACCATGGTCAACACTGACGTGAAGGAGGAAATTATTTCTAGATTTGGATAGAGAATACATTGTGTTCTCATATTATTTTTCCTGCAGTGCATTCCTTGCTCTGCCAGAACACATGTACTCAAGATGCTCGGCCTTGCCATAACTGAATACACCAGTTTAATGGTCACAGTGAAGACAAGCCATGGATATAAGTTCCGAGTTTGGTTCATGAACCAAGAATATCGCTGCTTTTTTATGGTCGAACTTGGATAAACTTTCTCAAGTGTTACGGACTGAAAGTTGGCGCACGAATGTTGATGGAAATAGCAGAACCTGGTCTCATCTTCACTGCGATTTTCCACCCCGACATCATTCCAATTTCTCATCCATGTTAGTTTTGTATCTGGTTCTTGCTTGTTGTCTCGATTACTTCTTAATCCACCTATTCTGTCTAACTAATCACAATTTAACTTTAGAACTAGCAATGAATCTCTCACGAAGATGCTACTTCTAACTAATATTTTCTTATAATTGGTGGCACGTGTAGGTTTTTTCAGAGTTAAGCAGGCTACTCGTTTGTTATTCTGTAAGAACTCGGCTATTACTGATGGCACTGAAGTTGACTGGGATGACATCCACAAGTTCCTACACTTTATTGATCGTCTTGAGGTCCTTGTGGGGCGTTTCAATGGTGGAAGGCCATGTGGGATATGTGTGCCACTGCTGCACTCGTTGAACAGGTCCAACTGTGTCGAGAAACTTATGGTACGAGCTATTTTCCGTTATATATGTTGTTCATAAACTCTTGCTTATACACAGTTTTACAGCTGTGATCTTCTTGAAACAGAAACTGCCCAGTTCTATTGTTCCTATACAGATGCCTGACCATGGTCGGGTCAGACTTGCGCTTGGTCACAACATGATGTTTATGTCGACCTACTCCATTCCCCTTGGAGGTGAAAATATACGTATTCATGGGTGGTCTGAAATAATGAAGCCCCGTCCATCTTGAAGAATAGGACAGAAGATTATGTTCCTGCTTTTCCATGGCTCTAAAGTGAATATATTGTTTATTGACCACATTGCGAGATGAAGCCGCTTTCAGAAGGTTGTGGATGTGCGAGGTGGCGCATGGGCCCTGTCCTGGGGCTTGGCGGCCTCACCCTTGGTTAACTGTAGGAAAATTAGCATTGTTCGAGGCGTGATTTGTACGGTTGAACCTATATAAGTACTCATACTGCTTTCAGCTATGGTTGTTAAGTGCCCCTGCTGGTTTTAGTTAAGGTTGTTAAGTACTCCTACTGCTTTTACAGTCTGTCGTGTTTCTTCAGTCCTGTCTTCCTCCAGCCGCCAAAACCAAACCAGCGCCGGCGGGGCCGCCTGCTTCCGCCTCCCACGGCTGGTTGCGCCTCAGCGCACGCATCACCGCCCCACCGTCTCCTAAATCGTTAACGCTGATGTCCGAGGCCTCGCCGTCGTCCTCCGCGCGCTTTGGTGCACTCGCCGCGGCGCCGCCCTCTCGCATTGTCAACATGGTCAACAAACAACAGGAATCGGTAGAGGACTGTACGTGGAGAGGATGACAGTAGGGGCCCACCATGTCCATGGCCGGACGCAAGGAAGTTCCTCATTTTATATATATATACTCCATTGTCAGCGTATGGAAAAAGAAAATGCTTCCCCCTAGTGGTTTTCTGATATCTGGGACCCACGACATTGTCAGCGTATATAGTCAATAGACAAGAGAACAGCACAAGATCGGCTGACACCTGGGACGTAGCTGCTCGAGCAGTATTTTTTTGTTATTGTTGAGACAGAGCAGGGTTTCAACTGGGCTGTGGCCCGTCTAGCCCAGGCTTATATTTTATGTTCACCATATGACTAGCCCAGCTATTTTTTCTTTGTGAAAATGAGCCCAGTTTATTTTTTCTGAAGAATACCCAATCCAGCCTACTTATTTTTCTATGCCCTGATGGGATGCAACTCTTTCAAGACGCCTGCAAATCTTGAAAGTAATATGAAATGGGATGTAAATATAAAAACAGATGACAAATTGGCAATTACTTTATAATTTCTGATTTTTTTCACATTTTCAGATTCCTATTTCACTGGGCTTTAACCTAATTTAAATATATCTTCAAAGTACTTTAAATCTGGCTCGACATTTCGGTATTAAAAATAGTTTGGAACCCATAGAAATATGTGAATTTTTTTTTAATTTTTAACCCTGGCCCTGGCCAACAAAAAAAGGACTGCAATAAATTGCATAAGAAGTTGCAATGAGATATATATAAACGTCCTGCTTCTTCAACCTCTAATTTTCTTGCTCTTGCCACCGCGTGCTCTTGCCTCCCGTGGTCGGTTGTGCTATCGCGGAGGCCCCACTGCCCCCTAATACTCCCACCGCTGGCCAGGCCCTGCGGCGACGGCAGCCTCACACCGAAGCTGAACCAGTGAACCCTCGTACACCTCTTCGCGTGGGCATCCACTGCCGCGTCTTCCCCAGCTCCGTGTCGTCCCCTTCCTAGGCCTCGCCATCATCCACCGCCTTGGTGCTCTCAGCATGGCGTGGTCAATGTGGTCAAGGAACGACTTCCATCGAAAGAGTACTGTACGTGGAGAGGCTGGCAGCTGGGTCCACGGCCGCAGTAAGGAAGTGCCTCCTTATTACATGGAAATAATGATTCCTCCACCTAACAGCAGGGACCCACCGGACGGGCCACCGTATTTCGCAAAAAAACGTTTCCCCCTGACTGCTGGGACCCACCAGCTACATCTTCGCACGCAAGGAAGTGCGTCCATATTACGGGCAAAAAAATGATTTGCCCCCTAACTGCTGGGACCCACCAGCTACATCTTCCCACGCAAGGAAGTGCCTGACAGTCGGGACCCACCTGGTCGAAGCGTACGTATCGTTGTCATTCTGGTCGCGAACATGTACGTACATACGATCGGTCTGTCTGCAGGCTGCAGCGATGAACCGTGGCCGTGTGAGGAAGGGCACGTGTCGTAGTAGAGGCACGCACGTAGCATGTCACGCAGTCCCGTTAATATTTTGTACACGTATGTACAGCGGCCAGGGTGCAAGAAAGTAAATACGGCCACGTACGTACATACGGGCGGGGTCTCGAACGCCTACTCGCGCATATGTACGGCCAGGGCTCGTGTACATGGCTGGGTCGGAACGGAGAAACTACGTAGTCGTCGTGTTCATGGGGAGGCAACGGAATGCGTCGTGTTCACCGGGAGGCAACGGAATACATCGTGTTCATCGGGAGCCAACCGGCTTGGACGGAACAGCCAATCGAAACGAGGCCTAGCATACCGCGGAACGGAGGAAACGGCCTTGTGTTCGACCGGCCATGGTCAAAACGGGATCCTGTTCATCGGGAGGGGTCTGGCGTACCGCAAAATGGAGGAAACAGACTTCTCTTGGACCTCCTACGGTCGAAACGGGGTCATGTTGATCGGGAGGGGTCTGGCATACCGCAAAACAGAGGAAACGGACTTGTGTTGGGGCGCTACAGTCGAAACGGGGGTCCTGTTCATCGGGAGGGGTGTGGCATATCGTAAAATGGGACTCCACGGGATACTGTTCATCTCCACCGTCGACTGCCTCCACGGGCTACTGTTCATCCACCGTTGACCTCCTCCAGCCTCCACCTGTGACTGTTCATCCACGGGCTCCTATTCATCCAGCCTCCACCGCTTCTCCACCGGCTACTATTGAACCAGCCCTCTTCACGGGGTCCTGTTCAACCACCCCTTGTAACGCCCCGGATCCGATGCGCCAGGTGTCTGCCAGTTATTCGCTGTCGTTGCCATGTCATCTGCTTGCGTGTTGCATTTTGCCATGTCATCATGTGCATCGCATTCGCATACGTGTGCGTCTCATGCATCCGAGCATTTTCCCCGTTGTCCGATTTGCAATCCGGCGCTCCTATCCCCTCCGGTGCACCCCTCTTGATTTCTTTCGTGTGCGGGTGTCAAACTTTCTCGGAATGGACCGAGGCTTGCCAAGTGGCCCTAGTATACCACCGGTCAAGTTTCGTTCCATTTGGAGGTCGTTTGGTACTCCATCGGTTAACCGGGCATCCGCTAAGTCCGTTTTGGCATTGCAGCAAAACCCCTTTCAAACAGTCCCAAAACCCGTCTAAGTCCCTGCCATGCTCTCGGTCGTTCAATCATGATTGCGTGGGCGAAAACCGCGCCTCGTTTGGACTCTCCTAGCTCCCTCTACTATATAAACACCGCCTCCCCCGAAATTTCGGATCAATTCCACCCTAACCCTAGTATTTTTTCCCCAGCGCCGCCGGACGTTTCGCCCGCCGCTGCC
Organism: Triticum aestivum; assembly: GCF_018294505.1. Lineage (NCBI taxonomy): Eukaryota > Viridiplantae > Streptophyta > Magnoliopsida > Poales > Poaceae > Triticum > Triticum aestivum. The sequence continues at coordinate 130,887,462 of NC_057796.1, forward strand.
GGACATGTCCATCTCGCCGCCGCCGCCGGGCGCGGCCAATCGGCACGCGCCACCTGTCCCGCCCGGCTCCCACGCGCCTCTCCCCGCCGCCGGCCCGCGCGGCCCAGGGCAGGCCCGCGGGGCCCGCTCCGCCGCCGCCGCCCGGGATCTCCGTCCTCCGCCGGCCGCCGCCACGCCCCTCCGGCGACGAGCCTCGCCGCCCCGTAGCCGCTCCGGCAGGAGCTCGCCGGGGGAGCCCCGCGCGCCGCCGCCCTCCCGAGCGGCGCCCGGACCGCCCGACCCGCCGCCGGTTCTCCTCGCCGCCGGCGCCCGCCCCTGCGCCGGCCCTCGCCCCGCCGCCACCTGGCCTCGCTCCCCTCCACTCCGGCCGCCGCGCTTCGGATCCGGCGAGCCGGCGCCCGATCCAGTACGAGCCCGCCGAGGTTGACTTTTTCCCTTAGCCCCGAAAATATCTAAAGTCCCTGATTTTTGTTAATATGTGTGCATGTTCAACTGTGTGTAACTTCTTGCATGTAGCTCCGATTCGCGCGTGTAATATGTCAAATTGTTCGTCTCGTGATGCTCTTCATTTTGTTCAATTGCATCATGTTCATTAGAGGCCATCTTGTTGCCCAAATCTCTGTTGGAAGAGAGCTAGTTGCTGTTATTCTCTGGTTCTTATCAGAACTTGGAGATTTGTCATTTTTGTATCTTTTAATCTGTGCATCTTATAAGCATGAGCTCTACATGTATTTTGAAGTATGCCATGCCATCTTTCCAGTGGTGTAGTCCATGTATTTTTGTGATCCCTGTGGTGACTAGCACAAGCATGCAAAGTAGGCCCCGTAATATTTCTGATTTCAGAGTGATTTCTCTAAGTCCTTGTCTGCTGTAATTTTGTTGCCACGTAAACTTGATACTACAGGGATATCCATGCATATTTTGGAGATGTTCAGTAAGGATGTTTTGTAGATATTGTTGTAATTGATCCATTCCTGCCCTTTTTTGCAATTATGGAGTGCCATAGCATGACTCAATCTTGCTCTACTTTTGCTATAAAATATTTCTGGCAGATTCTTAACATGATATTCATTTTTGCCAAGCGTATTGTAGTTGATTCATACATGCTATGTTATTGTTCTTGCCATGGATAGCTTCATAAACATGCCATCTTGCTGTAGATATGCTTTGTTTGTCATGCATTGCTCTGTAGTGAGTGCATCAAGCTCACAAACATGCCTACATATTATTATTTCTGCCATGCTCTGTTTTCTGCTAAGTCTGAAACCTGATAACGGAACTTGTTATGTTTACAAGCTTGCCACCATATCTTCTGGTACTTTTTGCCTTATGGTCAGTAAGGGACTTTTGTTATATGCTTTGAGTAGATTCATTCCATGCCTTGTTTTGCCATGTTAAGTTCCTGTAGCATGTTAATATCGTGCTCTGAACATTGCAACCTGATGTTATTTCTGCCATGTCCAGTAATTTCTCTAAGTCTGTGAACCTGTCATTATTTTGCAATCTTTCCATGTCCTTTTGAGCATGTTCTAGTAATTTCTGGAGATAGCTCAGTGTTCATGTTTTGTTGTGCTTTATCTGTACATCATGCCCATGCCTTTTTTTTCATGTTGGGTTGCCGTAGCATATTGTTTTGATGTTTGCCATATGCCTAGTTGCTGTTTTGGGTCAGATTGTTGCTATGTATTGTTTGGAGTGTATGTGTTGCACCGTTGCTCCGTTTTGATCATGCTCTAAATGAAACTTGCTTAGTTTTGCATGTAGTCTCATATTATCATGTTGCATCCTTGTTTTGAGGTGTTTTCTTGATGTTTGTATGCTTTTTGCATCAATGCCATGTTTAACTTGTTTCGCTCATATCTTCTAGGCCGTAGCTCCGAATCTAATGAACTTTATATGTAACTTGACTAGAATTTCGTGTAGATCATCATGGTGCTCTTTAACTTGCTGTTTAACAACTTCAACTTAATGCTTGTTCAGTTCTGGACTAATTTCGAAATCTGCATATGAGGACTTACCGGATTTGTTATATGTTGTTTCCGGCCTCATTTAAACTTGCTTTGATGTGTTGTTCTTGTATGCATCATCTCTTGGCACGAGTAGCTTCATATAGCCTTGTCTTGCATCATTCTTGGTTGTGCTTCATGTCTTGTTCATGTGTGGTGTGTTTACCTTGTTGTGTGCCTCTTCTCGATAGTTCCCGTGTCGTTGCGATCGTGAGGATTCGTTCGTCTTCGTGGCTTCATCTTCTTCATGGATTCGTTCTTCTTCCTAGCGGGATTTCAGGCAAGATGACCGTCACCTTGGATCTCATTACTATCATTGCTATGCTAGTTGCTTCGTTCTATCGCTTTGCTGCGCTACCTATTCTCTTGCTCTTCAAGCCTCCCAAATTGCCATGAACCTCTAACCTTTGTCACCCTTCCTAGAAAACCGTTGTTTGGCTATGTTACCGCTTGCTCAGCCCCTCTTATAGCGTTGCTAGTTGCAGGTGAAGATTAAGATTGCTCCATGTTGGATTATGTTTATGTTGGGATATCACAATATCTCTTATATTATTAATGCATCTATATATTTGGTAAAGGGTGGAAGGCTCGGCCTTATGCCTGGTGTTTTGTTCCACTCTTGCCGCCCTAGTTTCCGTCATACCGGTGTTATGTTCCCGGATTTTGCGTTCCTTACACGGTCGGGTGATTTATGGGACCCCCTTGACAGTTCGCCTTGAATAAAACTCTTCCAGCAAGGCCCAACCTTGGTTTTACCATTTGCTCAGCCTATTTCTTTTCCCTAGGGAGTCGCTCTCTCGAGGGTCATCTTTATTTACCCCCCCCCCCGGGCCAGTGCTCCTCCGAGTGTTGGTCCAACCTGTCAATCGCCGGTGGCCACCAGGGGCAACTCTGGGCTGGCCTATCGGAAGCTTGGACAATCCGGTGTGCCCTAAGAACGAGATATGTGCAGCTCCTATCAGGATTTGTCGGCACATTCGGGCGGCTTTGCTGGTTTTGTTTTACCATTGTCGAAATGTCTTGTAACCGGGATTCCGAGACTGATCGGGTCCTCCCGGGAGAAGGAATATCCTTCGTTGACCGTGAGAGCTTATCATGGGCTAAGTTGGGACACCCCTGCAGGGTATTATCTTTCGAAAGCCATGCCCGCGGTTATGTGGCAGATGGGAATTTGTTAATATCCGGTTGTAGAGAACCTGACACTTGACCTTAATTAAAATACATCAACCGTGTGTGTAGACGTGATGGTCTCTTCTCGGCGGAGTCCGGGAAGTGAACACGGTTTCTGGGTTATGTTTGCCGTAAGTAGGAGTTCAGGATCATTTCTTGATCATTGCTAGTTTCACGACCGTTCCTTTGCTTCTCTTCTCGCTCTTGTTTGCGTAAGTTAGCCACCATACATGCTTAGTCGCTGCTGCAACCTCACCACTTTATCCTTTCCTTTCCCCTTAAGCTTTGCTAGTCTTGATACCCATGGTAATGGGATTGCTGAGTCCTCGTGGCTCACAGTTTACTACACCACCAGTTGCAGGTACAGGTTTTGCGATGATCATGACGCGAGAGCGATGTTTACTTGTTTTGGAGTTCTCCTTCTGCTTCTTCTTCGATCAGGGGATAGGTTCCAGGTCGGCAGCCTGGGCTAGCAGGGTGGATGTCGTTTGAGTTTCTGTTTATGTTTCATTCGTAGTCGGATGATGATCTCTTGTATGATGTATTGATGTATTCTTGCGGCATTGGTATGCCTTGTATGTATCCCCAAATATTATGTAATGTTGATGTAATGATATCCACCTTGCAAAAGCGTCTTCAAGATGCGCTTCTATCCTTGGTGGGACCTTCGTGTTCCTTTAGGATAGGGTCGCATCTTGGGCGTGACACCCCTCCACGGGCTACTGTTCATCCAGCCCTCCACCGGCTACTATTCAACCAGCCCTCCACGGGGTCCTATTCATCCAGCCCTCCACGGGGTCCTCTTCATCCACCCCCAACCGGCTCGATCGATCGGGGTCCTGTTCATCCAGCGGCAACACCACATGGTCCTGTTCATCTAACCCCCCACCAGGAACTGTTCATCCAACCCCCCCCCCCAACAACGCTCACTGTTCATCAACGGAAGGAGGCAGCAGGCTTCGATCGGCTTCAGTTAGCAGCAGTAGCGAAGGAATCACTCGGGTTTAGTTAACAGCAAGGGATTGATCGCTCGGGTTTAGTAACGTAGCTAGTGCAATCGCTCGGGTTCAGTTAGAGCCCAATGTCTTGCTCGGGTTCAGTTAGAGCGCAACGCCTCGCACACACGCACGTACGTGTACGAGAGAAACGCGCATCGCTCGGCCCCCGACCATCCATCGTAACTGGGAACTCCCCGATATTTTCCTCGCCCTCGCTTCTACCACGGTTTTTTCCTTCATGGGCGGCCCAAAGAATGTCATGCAGTTGCGTCTCCGGCCTGCCCAGGACGAAAAGCCAATTTTCTGTCATGATTTTTTGTCATAGAAGTAGGAGCCCACCACATCTATGATGATACCGGGTTTTGTCACAATTATCATCATAGAAGTGTCATAAGCATGACAGAAAAAAATTCGTCCGGCCCAAAATGTCACGGATGTGTCTTTTTGTAGTGTATAGTTTTGCTGTTTCGCATGATCCATCGATACAAACCCGATTAAACAGGCAAGGGCGAGATTTTTCCCACGTGGTAGATGATACTAGCCATACATTTCAAAGGCAATTTTAATGTATGCAAACTGAATAATTAAATAACAATATGAGATCTAGTAAAACTAAAAACACATATGATTTATTGTGTTAAAGTGTAGTAGTGGTGCTGTATTGCATAGTTGTTAGATGTAACATGCGAGAACGTGTAGAGATGTACTTTTGGAGGGCCTACAGAGATAAATTGGGCATAAAGTGGATTCAAATATTTGTATTCGTCTTCATAGCATTTGTAACTCATATCTATAGTTTGTACAATAGACGTGAATGCTTGTTCGCTCTTACGAAACTAGTACCGCAATAATGGGGTGGCGTGCGCCAATTTAGGCACTGGCACGTTGGCCTACTCGGCTCCACAGAGAGAGTGAGAGAAGATATAAATACATGGGCGGTCAGTGTATTTCAAGCGAAAAGCGTAATACGGCCACCGGACTTCGGAATATGCTCATTACGATCACTATATACATATTGCGGTGATTATACGGTCACTTGCTCACCGTTCAACATCGGATTGCACTCTGTTGACTGGCCAAATAGTCTGTGTGGCACTATGTTGACTGGTTAAATTGACCACATTCCTTGTGGGTCCCACCTGTCAGTTCGCATAGGAAAAAGGTAAGATAAACACAAATTTATGCAGGCGTGACAAGACTCCAACCCGTGCAAGGGAACCATCTGGTTGTGTATGTGTCTGTCAGGGCCTGATGTGTGCGCATGCACCTGTAGGTTGAGCACTTGAGCGTGAGAGTGTGTGTTGGTCGTGTGGTGTGTGCATGCATGCGTGCGTGTGTGCATGTGAGTGTTGCGTGCGTGCGTGGTTGTGTGTGTATGTGTGATTGTTGCATGCGTGCGTGGCTACGTGTGTTCATGTGAGTGTTGCGTGCATGCAGTTCGTGTGCATGCGTGCGTGTGTGTAAATCACTACACCAGCTCCTGTGTGTTAAAACGGACGGCTCAGCATACCAATACAAGGCCACCTTGTCCGTTGTGCCCGCGGTCATGACTTCAAACCATCGTCCAATATTATTTATCGTTTGTTTTCATTCTTATACACGCCGACAGGTGGGCCAATGGTAGTGAGATAATGTGATGCAACACTAGAGGTGCCACGTGGAGCGTTTAGCTGGTCAACTAGTCGTGTCTTGAGCAAATACAGAGCTATACGGTGAGCCCATGACTGTATAATAACCACAAAACATAAATGGTGACCGTAATGAGTGGATTCCGAAGTCCAATGTACTTATTGTGCTTTCACTTCAAATACAATGATCGTCACTATATATATCGCGAGAGAAAGATGAAACATGCATGAATGTGCTGGGGACGTACTTTTAGAGGACCTGGAGATAGTTTGCTTGCGTACGTGAAAGGGGCGTAGAGGGGGTGTATGCGATGGAGAGAGAGATGATCTTCGTTTCTCTTTATTATGACTAACTTTATATATAGTATAAAAATATAAAAATTCACAGTGCGAAATAAATATCATTGGGTGCACCATGCAATGCAAATTAACGTTCATACTCCTCCATATAGCTTTGTAATGTTGTATATATGTAGAAATTCTAAAATATTTTTGTGGCCACACTTTGTATGGTTTTATTCGAAATGAATGTTGTATGCGAAATAAACGTGAAGAGAGGGCTTTTTAGATCAATGGGGTACGTGATGTAACATGTGTGAATGTGTAGTTGACGTATTTGGCAGAGGTATGTGTATGTATTACGTATTCGAGAGACGCATGGATAGAGGGGCCGGCGGGGGGGACATGGGAGAGATAGCACGAGAAATGAGAGAGGTCTAGAGAGAGAGACGGATAGGATGTCATGCCGAGAGATGCCCTTGAGTGTGTATATGCAAGGGGGGAGGGGATAGAGGCACGAGGAGAAAATCTTTTGTGTGGTGTTTGTGTTGGTATGTGTGGGTGTGAGAAGATAATGAGACCTGGAGGCAGAGGGTGTGTCAGCGCGTGAGCTCCGGTGGGCCGAGGTGAGGCCCTTGGTTTGGTTCCATCCTATGCCACATTGGTCGGCCCATGACGCATTCAGGGAGACCCATGGAGGACTAGTCGTACAAGACAAAGATACCAGAGTCGTGAAGGACCCTGTGTCGACTGACAAAGCCGGCTAGGATTTGTAACCCTAGTTCCTCAGACTAAGGTAACCCCTTATCTCTAATATTACCATTCATCCAACCTAACTTTAAGGGGCATCCTATAGAATGCTCTGCTAGAATCATACTCGTCAATTAGGAAGAGAGGTGGAGACAATGCGTGCGAGACAGGCCTAAAGATAATGTGTGTGCGGGAGATACGTAGGCATGTCTATGTATATAGAAAGGGTCGATGGGGATTGTGCGTGTGTATGCTTGTGAGAGGAAGAGTACTTGTGATAAATGTTAGTGAAAACAGTCGTAAATGGTTGCGAGGGGGAGGGAGGGTTATATCAAGAGCATGTCTGCGAGAAAGACACATGTTTTGACCTTGTTTTATAAATTAAAATTTTGCCAGGAAATAAAACTTTTCCATTTGTCTAGATTTATCTTTTGATATTATGGGTTTTTACCTCAAGTGGAACTTTCCAAAAGTATTATTGGACTTGTAAGCCCTCTTTATAAAAACAATTCTTATTCAGTGGATTTAATTCCAAGGTTTGCTTTTTCTTGAGCTTTACTCTTTTAAAAATGATCTTTCATGAATTTGGAGCCAGTTTTGCACTACAACCAATTGTCAAATGCATTTAAAATTTCCACCAAAATTTAGGGATGTCCTGTGATGTTTCCACATCACTTTTGTGCAAAAATATCTTTTGGTTATTGAAGATTTTTGAGCTCTACATCAACTTTTCAAATCTGGTCCAGTGGGTATTTTTTGCACTACAACCTATTTAAATATTTCTTTAAAAATTCTTCCAAGTGTTTGGTGATGTCAGCAGATGCATACATTTCAACTTCATGCAAAAACCCAGTGATGATCTTTGAAAAATTTGAGTGAATCAACCTCTTTTTCATTCTGGTCCAGTTTGGTGATTTGTACTGCAACCCTATTTTATTTTGCTCTAGTGACCCTGAGCTTTTTCTTGCTTGTAGCCCTCCCTACCAAACCCTTAAGTCCAGGAGAATGGGCTCATTGGAGGATTTTAAGTGCATGCAATGAGACCCTTTTCTTTCTGTCCAAAACTGTAGTTTTGCAAAACTTGCACTAGCAAGTTTCTGGTTTTGCCCAAGTGACCTTGCCAACATCACCTACATCTAGAGAGACCTTGATCTGGAGATTTTGGCCACTCCAAGAGTTGCCTAGATGCACTTGGCATTCTGTCGAACACTTGGTGTGCACGGTCAGTTTTGGGCATGTTTCCTAGTTTGCACTATGATCTTGTTCCACTGACCCAGCAACCTTGTCCACTGAGCTCCTAGCTATCCCTACCCTAGTCCTGTTAGTTGCCAGCCTCCCCCTCGTGCTCTAGGCTGCCCTGGCATTTCGTCGAGCATGTCCCGTGCGTGCTCTGGGCGCGCCCAGAGCGCACGTTTTGCACGCACGCGCACTGAGCCGCCGCGTCGCACTGCCGCCCTCGTCGCGTCCCGTCCCTGGCCCCTGCTCGCCTGCTGAACCGCGCACTACGCTCGCCCACTCTCCACGCCACCCCTGGCGCCCTACAGCGCTGCTGGCAGAGCTTTTGGCGGCACGCCGGCGTCAGCAGCGAGCCTCTGCCATGGACGGCGCCGCCCAAGCCACCCGCGCGCGCCAGCTGCCCCTGTGAACAGCTCGAGCTTATCCTGAAGCCCGTCGGCACGCGCTCGTCGCCGCCACGTCGCCCTGCAGCTACAGCACCGCGGTCGCCGGCGTTCTTATCCACAGCCGCCGCGGTCCAGCCTCGAGCGCCTATAAAAGGAGGCCCCGAGTCCCTCCGAGCGCTCAAGCGACCCCATGCCTTCTCCCTAGTTCTCCCCAAGCAGTGGATTGGCCGGAAGAGGCCATCTTCCCCAACTCCGGCCGGTTCGCCGCCGCTGCCCTCCGGTGCCATTCGTCGCAACCAGCCACTCCCCCGCCCATCCAGCACCACCACTAGTTTCCCCTTGTTCTTGCGGAGCTGCCCAGCGCCTCAGCCTCAATCGGAGACCACCGGAGCCCAAAACTCACTTCCCTCCCGTAGCCCCCTCCGCCGCGGAGCTCGCCGCCGGCGACTCCTCCCACCACCGTCGACCCAACGACCACCAAGAGGACCGCCCCGGTCTGGCCAGTCCATCCCTGCCCTCAGGTGCCCTCGAGGAGCCGCCGTTCGTCGCCGGCGATCGCCGGAGCCCCGCTCCCGTTCGGGCAGAGAAGAGGAGGGAGAGGGAAGAATGGTCAAACCTGACCAGTGGGCCCCCTGGACCCACTGTCAGTGACCCGCGCGCCGTCCACTCTGGTTAAGTGAAGGCGCATAAGTCCCGAGTACGTCTCCTCTACTTCGAAAGCGTATTCTCCCCGAAACGTTTTCTTTTTCTGGTTTTATTTAAAACAAAACTTTGACTCAACTTTGACTGGCTATATTTTTTAAAATAAAACTCCAAATGAGTTGATTCTTTTTCCTACCTCTCTCAAATTTCATCTAGTTTATTTTAAGATTTATTTCAAAAATATTTGGGACAACTTTTTGTACTGGTTTTGAAATATTTGTTATTTGAATATATTTTTCAAAATAGGAAATGGAGAGAGAAGAAAGCTTTCAAAAAAGTGCACCCTTTGCATACTCTTGAAGGCAAGCATTCTGAACTCTGGCATAATATTTTCGTGAGGTGTTTTGATTCGGTTACAACACCGCTTTGACTTGGAGCATACGTTATTTTATGTAACGATAAAATCACACGTATGAGTGCATATTGGAGGTGCTATGCTGTTAGTAATGGATATGTTGGAGTTAGTGATCATCCTCGTGAGCTCCTCATGCATACCGGAAGGAATCCGGGAAAGTCGTGGTCTTGGGTAGACACGAGCTTGTCCCTAGTTCCTCGTCGAGAAGAATATGTCCGGTATGGCATGGTGAGGCTTGATGAGTGGTGATTTTATCTGTTAATGGAAATTGTTGGGTTATGCTGATCATTCGGAGAATACTTGGACCACCTGAGTCGGTCGTTAGTCGAGTCTTGTTCAGTGACTTTCCCTACTTGTTTTGTACTACCACTTGTCCCTGCCACTGGTAGGGTATGGTTCAGTAAGTTGTCAACCCCTTACCAAGGCACACACCGTACAGAGAGGCCATGGTGGAAGATACCGGAGGCCTCCGGTAGGCATGCCACCTGGTCCGGGGGCATGGGTGTTTCCGGTTGGGACCGAGAGGGGGGCACCCCTTAGAGCGCGCGTATATAAATTTGATCCCATGCTACGTCGAGGTTGTAGCCTCCCCACTTAGAGTTTGGCTTGACAGGTGTTGTGGGTGATTCCAGACACCGGTAAGTTAAGCTGGTGTGTGCAGGTCAGTCGTGTTTTCAATTAAAAGGCCGTAGGCGGAATTAGTCCCGATGGACTAAATAAATCCGTTACTCGTGGGTAAAGAGTACACCCTCTGCAGAGGTCATATCTTTTTGGATAGCCATGTCCATGGGTAAGGACTACAGACTGAGATGGGTCTAGTGATGGTTTTCGGATGGAGACACGGCTAACTGGATCATAGTAACGGTATTCGGATGGAGACACGGTTAAACTAAAATCATGGTAACGGTATTCGGATGGAGAACGGCGATACTAGAACACAGTGACGGTCTTCGGATGGAGAAACGGATATACCAGAACTTTGTTTATGACCTATGAGGATTATGATTATTATTATTGTGAACTAACCATTTACATTATTTGAATTTATTGAGTATCACTGGGACGGTTCTACCTCCTGGATATTCGTTGTGATTATTCCTTTATAAGCCCTTTATGTGGTGTCGCTCAGACGCCCGACTCCGGCATGTCTGTTATTTATTTATCCTTTATAAGCCCTTTATGTGGTGTCGCTCAGACGCCCGACTGCGGCATGTCTGTTTTTTATTTATCCTTTATAAAGCCCTTTATGTGGTGTCGCTCAGACGCCCGACTGCGGCATTGTTAATTTATTTGCAACTTTTCGAGGAGTCATTTCAGACACTCGGTCAGTGCATTCTATTTTTACTCCCGTATTGCATGTTCATATTTTTCCTGCATGCGTACATCACAGAGTTTCGTTTAATTCATGACAGACGTTATGATCATAAAATATTTCGGAGTATTGCTTACCCCCTTGTTATATTATACCCGTGTTCATAATGTTTGCGAGTACATTCAAACGTACTCACTGGCTTGTCCTTGGCTATTGTCTTGGCCAGATTTCTTGTGTGGAGAAGAGCGTTACGACGACAGCCCCGGATCCTACGCTATGATGATAGCAGCCTCACGAAGATAGGAGTTATCCTGGTCAGCTGTTCTTGTGGGAAATGGAGTCCCATAAACGCAGATGAACCACAAACCGCTTCCGCCATCAACCACTAGAAACCAAGTGTTGTACTCCTAGGCCACAATGGTCTTGTACTACATATTTTTGTACTTTGCTTGGAATTCTTGTATCAAGTTGGTGCCTCATCAGCTAACAGTAATCCTGGGGCTGGTGAGCACAAAGGCCATTTTCTGGGAAGTTTATATCCCGAAAATCTGGTCGTGACAGACTTGGTATCAGAGCCAAGCTGACCATTGGCTAATCCTATCTTAGCCAGGTCAATAAACCTAGATTAACCAAACCACCAGACCTTAACCTAGTCCCGGCCAAGCTTCCCGCGTAAGATAGCCCCACAGTGACCCGACGCCTTTCGGCGGACGGTGCCCAACCTATCAGCCTAGCCCGTCGATCACGCGCCAGTGACCGACACCCAACCCGTCTCAATTGCAAGCGTGCGAAGGAAGTCTCCGTCCCCTTTTCCCTATAAAAAGGGCACGCTAGCCACAGCACAGCACAGCCTCTTTCCCCAAACCAAGCCGCGATGCCTGGCCCCATTGTTCACAATGAGACCACAGCAACCAACCTTGGAGGTTTTGTGACCGTGCTCGCAAACCTCACCCGCCGTGCCTATGCATTAGAAGAGCCTCCTGAATATGTTGTGTACCAAGGACCCATGTACGGTGAGAGCCGTCAGTACTGGGCCACTGTGCACATCTATGGTAGGGGTCTGTCGCCAGAACGCCCCTACAGGTTCACTAGAAGGGCAACTTCCTTTGAGCCACAAGCCATCCAACTGGCAGCTCGAGAAGCTATAGTTCAACTCCGGCACTTGTCGCCTAGAGTTAACTATCGCTCTCTCTACTACTACCCCAGTCGTGATGGGTATGGTAGGCCGCCCCAGGTTGCCAACGGAGATCACGAGACAGATCCTGCACTATTGCATCTGGTGCGCTATGTGAGCGCACTAGAGCAACTATTCGATCAAGTCACCCTTGATCTGATCGCAGCTCGTGGAGAACTGGTTCGCCGAGCCCCGACGAGAAGAGAAGTGGAGCCCGACGCCGACAACCCAGTCGTGCTGTTCGGACACTCGATCGATCCCTTGAGGTCTGCCCCAGCCATCAACCAGAGTGCTTTGGTGTCCCCAGAAGTGCTTCGTCGCCTTTTGGGAACCCATTCCAACGGGATTGTGGCCAGCAACCCCCGTGATGGTCATCACCACTACCCCGACCCTGCAGCCCCTCAACCTCAACCAGCAGATCCCGACGGAGAAACCCGTGGAGAAACCTCGGCATCCGCCAGGCCAGCCCACTTAGACATTAACGAAGTAGACTAAGTCGCTCGAGTTGTATCGAGCCTTAGTTTTCCTACGCTTTGTAATGGTGTGATCTTGTATCGCTTTTATTAAATGTTGTCTGCTTGAACGCCCCTGTTTTTGGAGTAGTAGCTATGCATATGTACGTTGGCGTACAGTTGCATTTTTAAATTTCGGGCGCAGCTACCAAGACCAACCTCGACGGCACCCACAGTAATGCGTCACATTTATGTGATACGTATATCTGTGGCTTTGACCCAAGAACAGGATCGACAACCAGTTACCCTTCACCCCGGTGGATAACCCAGCCCCAATGCTATATAAAAGGCCACCTCGTGACCTTGCCAAGTACCCCTCACCTTGTGCGCAGCACTCGCAGCCTTTTCTTTGCCATGCCAACCCCCAGTATTTATCTGAGAACCCCAGACGCAACCCCGGGTAGTTTTGTTAAATTATTGTGGGACTTTACCTGCAGCACCATGAGCGCCACCCATCCACCCCAGTACGAGTTGCTCAAATCAAGGATCACCCCATCCACCTCGAAATATTGGGCAGTGGTGCACATCCCTCCCGCATACCCAAACCAAGACCCAACGGAAGTTTCCTTCGTGGGAAAATCCATGCCGACTCCGCATATGGCCATAGAAGCTGCTGCGTACGAGGCGCTCGCTCGTCTTCGATTCGCGGTACCCTATGCCAGCGAACGAGGATATTATTATTTTCCGAGTCGTGCAGCATCCGGAGAAGTTGCATCTTTTCCCAGTGGACGAATTGAGAGAGATCCAGTACTGGCCAACCTTGCCCAGTACGTTATCGCTCAGGAGCGTTTGACTCAGCGAGTAATGGGTTATCTCCAGAGCCTTGCTGATTTAAATCCTCGGATCGCTATTGGCAGACCACTGAGGCCTGACCAGGAGAGGCGCATTCATCGACTGGTCAACCCGCTTCCCCCGATAGAAGAGGAGTGTGCCCCAGTGCCAGAGACGTTTTCTCAGGACCCGGTCCTTTTGCCGTTTCCATTGTAAACGTCGCCGCTGTGTTTATTACCCCGGTATTTATTTTTGTGTTGTAACTTGTGCGTGGTACCCAGATTTGTGCGATGGATCCAATTTTTGGTTTCATTTGTGAGAGCGGTTTTTACAGCTGTTGATTTTGTTTTAACTAAATTTTCGCTTGCGATAAATTTGGTAATGAGATTTCTTTCCCCGAGTTGCTGCAGCGTATATATCTTCACGACATAGATTTTTATTCGCGCAGCACCGTAACAGCAGACTCACAACTACAACCGCTCGACCTCGTGCGCTGATTACAAATCCTCGTACACATTTTGCGCCTAACCAATCACACCCGAGGACACCACAGTCTCAGTAAGAGAGATTTGTGAGTGATCATTCGGGCGCGAGCTGCCCCAGCACACCGACAGCAGTTAGCCCTCGATGCCGCACCTAATCCTCGTGATCGCCGCCGCCGCGAAGAGCTAACACCCGAGCGGCAGCATCACGACGATCATCCAGGATCATCACGCACAAGAGCACGGATAACCCCAGCAGCACCGCCAAACCTCCACACACCAGGACCACATACCAGTCCGGCATCGCCTCCGCCATTAGAGCCTCGTCTCGAGCTCCGGCTAACGGTAATGGAGAAGAAGGAAGAAGAAGTAGAAGCGAGGCCAGATGTGAGGAAGAAGAGAGGAGCACCGCGACCATTTTATAGCTCGAGATCGGTGTACGGTGGGCGAGGTCCACCATCGCCAATCGTCGCTCGATCGCCGGTGTTTGGAGGTGAGTTCGCGAGCAGTGCCGACAGTGCACTGGCCCGCGAGGTGAGTGCACGCTGCACCGGCAGCTAGCACGCCATGCACTACCGCAGTACGGCCTAGATGCCCTACGCGCTAGGCGTCACCGGTGGAGGAAGCGCGGGAGAGCACGCGAGAGAGAGAGAGAGAGAGAGAGAGAGAGAGAGAGAGAGCGAGAGGTAGAAGAAGAGGCCGACAGTGGGCCCTGGGTCCACCTGTCAGCCAGAGAGAGCACTGCGCTCTTGGGTGCGACCAGCGTGTTTTAGTAATTTAGAATTTATTCTAAATTACTGTATCCTCGTAGAAATATCTCGTTTTTCCCCGACCTTGGGTTTTTCCACGCTATGCCAGTTTACAGCACTGTGGTTTTACACCACTAATTGCCCTCTCACTGTAGCAACTTTGTTTTTGCACAGTTGGATGATTTCTTTTGGTAAGAGCAATGTTTGTTCAAAATAGCTTTTAACAAATCTCGAGGACGAGATTTTTCTTAAGGGGGGTAGTGTTGTGACACCCCAAAATTTTTGACCTTGTTTTATAAATTAAAATTTTGCCAGGAAATAAAACTTTTCCATTTGTCTAGATTTATCTTTTGATATTATGGGTTTTTACCTCAAGTGGAACTTTCCAAAAGTATTATTGGACTTGTATGCCCTCTTTATAAAAACAATTCTTATTCAGTGGATTTAATTGCAAGGTTTGCTTTTTCTTGAGCTTTACTCTTTTAAAAATGATCTTTCATGAATTTGGAGCCAGTTTTGCACTGCAACCAATTGTCAAATGCATTTAAAATTTCCACCAAAATTTGGAGATGTCCTGTGATGTTTCCACATCACTTTTGTGCAAAAATATCTTTTGGTTATTGAAGATTTTTGAGCTCTACATCAACTTTTCAAATCTGGTCCAGTGGGTATTTTTGCACTACAACCTATTTAAATATTTCTTTAAAAATTCTTCCAAGTGTTTGGTGATGTCAGCAGATGCATACATTTCAACTTCATGCAAAAACCCAGTGATGATCTTTGAAAAATTTGAGTGAATCAACCTCTTTTTCATTCTGGTCCAGTTTGGTGATTTGTACTGCAACCCTATTTTATTTTGCTCTAGTGACCCTGAGCTTTTTCTTGCTTGTAGCCCTCCCTACCAAACCCTTAAGTCCAGGAGAATGGGCTCATTGGAGGATTTTAAGTGCATGCAATGAGACCCTTTTTTTTCTGTCCAAAACTGTAGTTTTGCAAAACTTGCACTAGCAAGTTTCTGGTTTTGCCCAAGTGACCTTGCCAACATCACCTACATCTAGAGAGACCTTGATCTGGAGATTTTGGCCACTCCAAGAGTTGCCTAGATGCACTTGGCATTCTGTCGAACACTTGGTGTGCACGGTCAGTTTTGGGCATGTTTCCTAGTTTGCACTATGATCTTGTTCCACTGACCCAGCAACCTTGTCCACTGAGCTCCTAGCTATCCCTACCCTAGTCCTGTTAGTTGCCAGCCTCCCCCTCGCGCTCTAGGCTGCCCTGGCATTTCGTCGAGCATGTCCCGTGTGTGCTCTGGGCAAGCCCAGAGCGCACGTTTTGCACGCACGCGCACTGAGCCGCCGCGTCGCACTGCCGCCCTCGTCGCGTCCCGTCCCTGGCCCCTGCTCGCCTGCTGAACCGCGCACTACGCTCGCCCACTCTCCACGCCACCCCTGGCGCCCTACAGCGCCGCTGGCAGAGCTTTTGGCGGCACGCCGGCGTCGGCAGCGAGCCTCTGCCATGGACGGCGCCGCCCAAGCCACCCGTGCGCGCCAGCTGCCCCTGTGAACAGCTCGAGCTTATCCTGAAGCCCGTCGGCACGCGCTCGTCGCCGCCACGTCGCCCTGCAGCTACAGCACCGCGGTCGCCGGCGTTCTTATCCACAGCCGCCGCGGTCCAGCCTCGAGCGCCTATAAAAGGAGGCCCTGAGTCCCTCCGAGCGCTCAAGCGACCCCATGCCTTCTCCCTAGTTCTCCCCAAGCAGTGGATTGACCGGAAGAGGCCATCTTCCCCAACTCCGGCCGGTTCGGCCGCCGCTGCCCTCCGGTGCCATTCGTTGCAACCAGCCACTCCCCCGCCCATCCAGCGCCACCACTAGCTTCCCCTTGTTCTTGCGGAGCTGCCCAGCGCCTCAGCCTCGATCGGAGACCACCGGAGCCCAAAACTCACTTCCCTCCCGTAGCCCCCTCCGCCGCGGAGCTCGCCGCCGGCGACTCCTCCCACCACCGTCGACCCAACGACCACCAAGAGGACCGCCCCGGTCTAGCCAGTCCATCCCTGCCCTCAGGTGCCCTCGAGGAGCCGCCGTTCGTCGCCGGCGATCGCCGGAGCCCCGCTCCAGTTCGGGCAGAGAAGAGGAGGGAGAGGGAAGAATGGTCAAACCTAACCAGTGGGCCCCCTGGACCCACTGTCAGTGACCCGCGCGCCGTCCACTCTGGTTAAGTGAAGGCGCATAAGTCCCGAGTACGTCTCCTCTGCTTCGAAAGCGTATTCTCCCCGAAACGTTTTCTTTTTCTGGTTTTATTTAAAACAAAACTTTGACTCAACTTTGACTGGCTATATTTTTTAAAATAAAACTCCAAATGAGTTGATTCTTTTTCCTACCTCTCTCAAATTTCATCTAGTTTATTTTAAGATTTATTTCAAAAATATTTGGGACAACTTTTTGTACTGGTTTTGAAATATTTGTTATTTGAATATATTTTTCAAAATAGGAAATGGAGAGAGAAGAAAGCTTTCAAAAAAGTGCACCCTTTGCATACTCTTGAAGGCAAGCATTCTGAACTCTGGCATAATATTTTCGTGAGGTGTTTTGATTTGGTTACAACACCGCTTTGACTTGGAGCATACGTTATTTTATGTAACGATAAAATCACACGTATGAGTGCATATTGGAGATGCTATGCTGTTAGTAATGGATATGTTGGAGTTAGTGATCATCCTCGTGAGCTCCTCATGCATACCGGAAGGAAGCCGGGAAAGTCGTGGTCTTGGGTAGACACGAGCTTGTCCCTAGTTCCTCGTCGAGAAGAATATGTCCGGTATGGCATGGTGAGGCTTGATGAGTGGTGATTTTATCTGTTAATGGAAATTGTTGGGTTATGCTGATCATTCGGAGAATACTTGGACCACCTGAGTCGGTCGTTAGTCGAGTCTTGTTCAGTGACTTTCCCTACTTGTTTTGTACTACCACTTGTCCCTGCCACTGGTAGGGTATGGTTCAGTAAGTTGTCAACCCCTTACCAAGGCACACACCGTACAGAGAGGCCATGGTGGAAGATACCGGAGGCCTCCGGTAGGCATGCCACCTGGTCCGGGGGCATGGGTGTTTCCGGTTGGGACCGAGAGGGGGGCACCCCTTAGAGCGCGCGTATATAAATTTGATCCCATGCTACGTCGAGGTTGTAGCCTCCCCACTTAGAGTTTGGCTTGACAGGTGTTGTGGGTGATTCCAGACACCGGTAAGTTAAGCTGGTGTGTGCATGTCAGGCGTGTTTTCAATTAAAAGGCCATAGGCGGAATTAGTCCCGATGGACTAAATAAATCCGTTACTCGTGGGTAAAGAGTACACCCTCTGCAGAGGTCATATATTTTTGGATAGCCATGTCCATGGGTAAGGACTATAGACTGAGATGGGTCTAGTGACGGTTTTCGGATGGAGACACGGCTAACTGGATCATAGTAACGGTATTCGGATGGAGACACGGTTAAACTAAAATCATGGTAACGGTATTCGGATGGAGAACGGCGATACTAGAACACAGTGACGGTCTTCGGATGGAGAAACGGATATACCAGAACTTTGTTTATGACCTATGAGGATTATGATTATTATTATTGTGAACTAACCATTTACATTATTTGAATTTATTGAGTATCCCTGGGACGGTTCTACCTCCTGGATATTCGCTGTGATTATTCCTTTATAAGCCCTTTATGTGGTGTCGCTCAGACGCCCGACTCCGGCATGTCTGTTATTTATTTATCCTTTATAAGCCCTTTATGTGGTGTCGCTCAGACGCCCGACTGCGGCATGTCTGTTTTTTATTTATCCTTTATAAAGCCCTTTATGTGGTGTCGCTCAGACGCCCGACTGCGGCATTGTTAATTTATTTGCAACTTTTCGAGGAGTCATTTCAGACACTCGGTCAGTGCATTCTATTTTTACTCCCGTATTGCATGTTCATATTTTTCCTGCATGCGTACATCACAGAGTTTCGTTTAATTCATGACAGACGTTATGATCATAAAATATTTCGGAGTATTGCTTACCCCCTTGTTATATTATACCCGTGTTCATAATGTTTGCGAGTACATTCAAACGTACTCACTGGCTTGTCCTTGGCTATTGTCTTGGCCAGATTTCTTGTGTGGAGAAGAGCGTTACGACGACAGCCCCGGATCCTACGCTATGATGATAGCAGCCTCACGAAGATAGGAGTTATCCTGGTCAGCTGTTCTTGTGGGAAATGGAGTCCCATAAACGCAGATGAACCACAAACCGCTTCCGCCATCAACCACTAGAAATTGATTAAAAATATAAATTGTATCCAAATATTAGGATGGGATCATGATATTGCAATTCGCGTAAGGAACGGTCATTCATCCATCATACATCTATATTCTATCGAATTTGAGCATTTCTATGTTATTATTCGACATAACTGATCCACAAAGTTAGTATTTTGAACTCCATACAATGCATCGCTTTAGCAATCGAATATAAACGTGAGTATAGTTCATGTTGTGTGTGTAAAGCACATTATACATACAAAAGTTACACAATGAACATTATAAATAGCTAGGTATGAACTAGCATACATTTGAATTCAACTTAAGGTGGTCTAAAAATTTTGAATTCAACATGAAGTCCATTCAATTATTTGAATTCGAGATCATGGCATTTGTAAATCATACCTAAATTGTGGGGGCACCAATCTTTGCTCTACTTTTGTACATAATAGCATATATAGTCGTCTGCAAAATAGATTCAAATTACCTCCTCCATTCCAAAATAATCATAGTAATAGGTTTTAAAGTGTAAAATTTTCAAAAAGAAGCGCATAATTTAATGAGGTTTTCAAACATACAAGGTCAAATTTAACATTGTCTATTTAGGTCAATCCTCAAAGTTCAAGAGTACTCTAAACGTGAATGCTTCTGTTTCAAAATTTCGAACGAAGTGCCAAAAGAGCCTCTACTCGCCTGAAACCGCATGAGGCCAATGTTTGCTAGAAGGAAATTACTTTTCTAACTCTGACCCGTGCAGCCTACCGGCCCGACGTTTAAAGGTCTAAACCGGGGTAGGTTTGTAACTCCATCTAGACGCCACGCAACTGCCTCCGAAAAACATTTATACACCGTGGCCGCCTAAACACACATTTACTCGGCCGAAATCGCTCCCGCCCACTATTTGGGACATCTGGGTTTACCGTCCTACCCCTGACCCGCAGTAGGTCCAAAATTTAAGAGGGGGGCAAAGTTTGTACATTCCCCAAATTTCAAACAAGCGCGTCCCATCTGTTAAAAAAACAAAAACAAGTGTGTCCCAGAACGAAACATGGTTCCCCCTTAGCTCCCCCCGCCACCCCCGCCCCCCGTCTGATTCCCCATTCGTACTCCATGGGTGCCAAAACTTCCTCTAAACCAGTCGTGAAACCCCAGCGTCCTCCGTCCGCCACCCCATCCCACCCATCAACCGCCGCCCTCCTCCATCACGCTGGAGCCGATACCCCGACGTCGTCATCCACCGCAACCGCAACCGCAACGCCCTCCACGGCTAGTAGTTGAAGCCGAGGCTGGGCTACCTCCAGGACGCCGACGTGCACCGTACCCGAGCCAGTTCAACCACGCCATCATGCCCCTCACCGCTGCTGCTCCAACGTCACCACCGTCCACCGAACCAGATCTATTCCCGCTACACCGTCCTTCGCCGCCTCGGATCTGCTTCCCCTCCGCCCACAGATGGCCACTACAACACAGTCAACAATTTTTCCATGGGTTCGTCCAAGGCTCCACCCTCCTCCAAAACATCGGTTCCCCCAGTAAAAAGAAGAACATCGCCGCGATATTAGGAGGACACAACACTGGCAACTGGAACTGGTACTCCTCTTCCCTTATTCATGCAAATCTTATGTATCTGCTTGCACGGTATTCATCCCACAGAAGACACTAGTTGACCGCTTCTTCCTACACCTTCTTCCTGATATTAGATGTTCCTAGTAACTCGCGATGCACAAGGTTTCTCCTCATATACTATTTCACCTTAGCTAGAGGACCATCGCCCCCATGGATTTCAATTCCTGATCAGTTGATTCCCAACTAAAGGAAGTATTCCTCGGCGTAAAAGGCGCTAGTCCGCCTATTACACCGGGGAAGCATCGCCTCGGTGTTTATCTTAGGGGTGTGTGGGGCCTAGGGGCTGCTGGCGCCCGATCTGGAGGTCGGGCGGCCTTAAAGGGATGGTCGGGGGCACTGCCAAGCACGGCGGTGGTGTGAGGTCGAGGGGAGGGCGGGGCGGGGCGGCAAAGGCAGGGGTCTGGGCCGCTGGTCGCTGGCGATTCGAGAAAGATCGTCAACAGTGACTGGCGGGAGGTAGACGAAGGACATTGATACGTCTCCAACGTATCTATAATTTTTGATTGTTCCATGCTATTATATTATCTGTTTTGGATGTTTTATATGCATTAATATGTTATTTTATATTATTTTTGGGACTAACTTATTAACCTAGAGCCTAGTGTCAGTTTCTGTTTTTTCCTTTTTTTGAGTTTCGCAGAAAAGGAATACCAAACGGAATAAAACCTTCGCGATGATTATTCTTGGACCAGAAGACACCCAGGAGACTTGGAGATGAAGTCGGACGAGCCACGAGGCGGCCACAAGGGTGGAGGGCGCGCCCCCTTGTCTTGTGGGCCCTTCGTGACCCTCTTGACCTAATTCTTTCGCCTATATATTCACATATATTCCCAAACCACCAGAAGCATCCACGAAAACACTTCTCCACCGCCGCAACCTTCGGTGCCCGTGAGATCCCATCTAGGGACCTTTTTCGGCACCCTGCCAGAGGGGGATTCGATCACGGAGGGCTTCTACATCAACCCTATTACCCTTCCGATGAAGCGTGAGTAGTTTACCATAGACCTACGGGTCCATAGCTAGTAGCTAGATGGCTTCTTCTCTCTCTTTGATTCTCAATACCATGTTCTCCTCGATGTTCTTGGAGATCTATCCGATGTAATACTCTTTTGCGATGTGTTTGCCGAGATCCGATGAATTTTGGATTTATGATCAGCTTATCTATGAATATTATTTGAATCTTCTCTGAATTCTTTTATGCATGATTTGATATCTTTGTAATTCTCTTCGAACTATTGGTTTGGTTTGGCCAACTAGATTGGTTGTTCTTGCAATGGGAGAAGTGCTTAGCTTTGGGTTCAATCTTGCGGTGTCCTTTCCCATTGACAGTAGGGGCAGCAAGGCACATATTGTATGTTGCCATCGAGGATAAAAAGATGGGGTTTTCATCATATTGCTTGAGTTAATTCCTCTACATCATGTCATATCTTACTTAATGCGTTACTCTATTCTTCATGAACTTAATACTCTAGATGCAGGCAGGAGTCGGTCGATGTGTGGAGTAATAATAGTAGATGCAGAATCGTTTTTCGTTCTACTTGACACGGACGTGATGCCTATATTTCATAATCATTGCCTTAGATATCATCATAAATTTGCGCTATTCTATCAATTGCTCGGCAGTAATTTGTTCACCCACCATATTATTTGCTATCATGAGAGAAGCCTCTAGTGAAACCTATGGCCCCGGGTTCTATTTTCCATCATATAAGTTTCCGATCTACTATTTTGCAATCTTTTACTTTCCAATCTATAAACCAAAAATACCAAAAATATTTACTTTACCGTTTGTTTACTTTCATCTATCTCTATCAAATCTCACTTTTGCAAGTAACCGTGAAGGGATTGACAACCCCTTTATCGTGTTGGGTGCAAGTTGTTTGATTGTTTGTGCAGGTATTGGTGATTTGTGCGTTGTCTCCTACTAGATTGATACCTTCGTTCTCAAACTGAGGGAAATACTTATCTCTACTTTGCTGCATCACCCTTTCCTCTTCAAGGGAAAAACCAACGCAAGCTCAAGAAGTAGCAAGAAGAATTTCTAGCGCCGTTGCCGGGGAGATCTATGCCCAGTCAAGAGATACCAAGTACCCATCATAAACCCTCATCTCTTGCATTACACTATTCGTCATTCGCCTCTCGTTTTCCTCTCCCCCACTTCTAAAACGATTTTTGAAATTTTTTGCCTTTTCTTCACCCCACTTCCGTTCGTCTTCTTCGTTCGCTTTGGGGTTTGCTCGTTTGCTAGATTGGTTTGTTGCCACCATGTCTAAAATTTGGGAGGTTATCGCTGAAAAGGGTAGTAGTAACGATGGGGGAAACTTTGATGCTTTTTCTAATACTAATCCACGTGAAGAATCTACTACCTTGCATACAAAAAAACTTCGCATAGGTAGCGGCAATATTATTGGAAAAGGGGTTATTCAATATTTCCTTACTTGTGCCGGTGCACTACCCACGTTAGGTGGATCTATTCTCCATAAAATTAGTAGTCTTGCGGATTCTATATCTTTTCTTGTGGTTGAACTTGAGAGACAATTTGTTCATATGCATCCATCCATACAAAGGATTTTTCTAGAGTTTTCTAATATTGAGCATTCTTCCGTTAAGCGCGCCGCCACTATATTTCTAGCTCATGAGTTTAGATTTATTATGAAAGAAGCTAGTGAAATTTTCGCACATTATAAATTAGACGGTGGTCGTCCTCCCATAGAGGGAATTTTCTTTAACCAAGAGGGCATAATGAGTTTACGATGTTTAGATCATGTTGCTTATAATGAAAATTTAAGAAAGGGGGTCCCTACCGATGTTTTAGTTGATAAGATTTCTGAGTTTAATGATAATTTTTCTATAAAAAACAATGGATTGGGTTTCTCTCTTGGACACGAGCTCATGACTTTTTGCCAAAAGAATGCTTGTAATGATGAGTTGATCATGCAATATGAGGGGCCGAAGGAGGAGCCGGTTCCTCCCGAGCTTGATCTTGGGGATTCTTATCCCGTTAAATTTAGCCCTTTTGATTACTTTTGCTTACCACAAAGAAAACTGGCTGCTGAACAAAGGGAGTATGAGAGCTTTCGAGATTTGCCTTATCATTATTACGATTATACCTAGATCTATTCGTGTTTTTATGCCTAGCTAAGGGCGTTAAACAGTAGCGCTTGTTGGGAGGCAACCCAATTTTATTTTTGTTCTTTGCTTTTTGCTTATGTTTTGCAATAAATAATTCATCTAGCCTCTGGTTAGATGTGGTTTTGTGTTTTAATTAGTGTTTGTGCCAAGTAAGACCTTTGGGATGGCTTACGGTGATAGTTGATTTGATCTTGCTGAAAAACAGAAACTTTTGCGCCCAGTCCCAGAATTTTTAAAAATCACAGAAGCGTGATAAAATTCTGTTTTTTTTTACACAAGATTGATATAAAAATCTCCTCTGTTTTCCTAAATTTTCAGAATTTTTGGAGTTACAGAAGTATTTGAACTAGCCAGATTACTACAGACTGTTCTGTTTTTGACAGATTCTGTTTTCAATGTGTTGTTTGCTTATTTTGATGATTTATGGGTAGTATCAGGGGGTATGAACCATGAAAAAGTTGGAATACAGTAGATATTACACCAATATAAATAAATAATGAGTTCAAAACAGTACCAAAAGTGGTGATTTATTTTCTTATACTAATGGAGCTTATGAGATTTTCTGTTGAATTTTGTGTTGTGAAGTTTTCAAGTTTTGGGTAAGGATTTGATGGACTATGAAATAAGGAGTGGCAAGAGCCTAAGCTTGGGGATTCCCAAGGAACCCCAAGGTAATATTCAAGGACAACCAAGAGCCTAAGCTTGGGATGCCCCGGAAGGCATCCCCTCTTCCGTCTTCATCTATCGGTAACTTTACTTGAGGCTATATTTTTATTCACCACATGATATGTGTTCTGCTTGGAGCGTCTTGTATGATTTGAGTCTTTGCTTTTTAGTTTGCCACAATCAGCCTTGCTGTACACACCTTTTGATAGGGACACGCATGAATCGTGATTTATTAGAATACTCTATGTGCTTCACTTATATCTTTTGAGCTAGGCAATTTTGCTCTAGTACTTCACTTATATCTTTTTAGAGCACGGTGGTGGCTTTATTTTATAGAAATTGATGAACTCTCTTGCTTCACTTATAATATTTTGAGAGCCTATAAACAGCATGGTAATTTGCTTTGGTTATAAATTTAGTCCTAATATGATGGGCATCCAAGAGGGATATAATAAAAACTTTCATATAAAGTGCATTGAATACTATGAGAAGTTTGATTCTTTATGATTGTTTTGAGATATAGAGATGGTGATATTAGTCATGCTAGTGAGTAATTGTGGATCGTAGAAATACTTGTGTGAAAGTTTGTGATTCTCGTAGCATGCATGTATGGTGAACCGTTATGTGATGAAGTCGGAGCATGATTTATTTATTGATTGTCTTCCTTATGAGTGGCGGTCGGGGACGAGCGGTGGTCTTTTCCTACCAATCTATCCCCCTAGGAGCATGTGCGTAGTACTTTGTTTTGATAACTAATAGATTTTTGCAATGAGTATGTGAGTTCTTTATGACTAATATTGAGTCCATGGATTATACGCACTCTCACCCTTCCACCATTGCTAGCCTCTCTAATACCGCGCAACTTTCGCCGGTACCATACACCCACCATATACCTTCCTTAAAACAGCCACCATGCATACCTACCTATTATGGCATTTCCATAACCATTCCGAGATATATTGCCATGCAACTTTCCACTGTTCCGTTTATTATGACACGCTTCATCATTGTCATATTGCTTTGCATGATCATGTAGTTGACATTGTATTTGTGGCAAATCCACCTTTCATAATTCTTTCATACATGTCACTCTTGATTCATTGCACATCCTGGTACAGCGCCGGAGGCATTCATATAGAGTCATATTTTGTTCTAAGAATCGAGTTGTAATTCTTGAGTTGTAAGTAAATAAAAGTGTGATGATCTTCATTATTAGAGCATTGTCCCATGTGAGGAAAGGATGATGGAGACTATGATTCCCCCACAAGTCGGGATGAGACTCCGGACGAAAAATAAAAAAAGGCCAAAAAATGAGAGAAGGCCCAACAAAAAAAATAAGAGAAAAGAGAGAAGGATCAATGCTACTATCCTTTTACCACACTTGTGCTTCAAAGTAGCACCATGATCTTAAATGATAGAGAGCCACCTATGTTGTCACTTTCATATACTAGTGCGAATTTTTCATTATAGAACTTGGCTTGTATACTCCAATGATGGGCTTCCTCAAATTGCCATAGGTCTTCGTGAGCAAGAAAGCTGGATGCATACCCACTTAGTTTCTTTTTGAGCTTTCATAAACTTATAGCTCTAGTGCATCTGTTGCATGGCAATCCCTACTCACTCACATTGATATCTATTGATGGGCATCTCCATAGCCCGTTGATACGCCTAGTTGATGTGAGACTATCTCCTTCTTTTTCTCTTCTCCACAACCACCATATTCTATTCCACCTATAGTACTATGTCCATGGCTCACGCTCATGTATTGCGTGAAAGTTGAAAAAGTTTGAGAACATCAAAAGTATGAAACAATTGCTTGGTTTGTCATCGGGGTTGTGCATGATTTAAATATTTTGTGTGATGAAGATGGAGCATAGCCAGACAATATGATCTTGTAGGGATAAGCTTTCTTTGGCCATGTTATTTTAAGAAGACATAATTGCCTTGTTAGTATGCTTGAAGTATTATTGTTTTTATGTCAATATTAAACCTTTGTTTTGAATTTTATGGATCTGAACATTCATGCCACAATAAAGAGAAATTACATGGATAAATATGCTAGGTAGCATTCCACATCAAAAATTCTGTTTTTATTATTTACCTACTCGAGGACGAGCAGGAATTAAGCTTGGGGATGCTTGATACGTCTCCAACGTATCTATAATTTTTTATTCTTCCATGCTATTATATTTTCTGTTTTGGAGGTTTTATATGCATTAATATGCTATTTTATATTATTTTTGGGACTAACTTATTAACCTAGAGCCCAGTGCCAGTTTCTGTTTTTTCCTTGTTTTTGAGGTTCGCAGAAAAGGAATACCAAACAGAGTCCAAACGGAATAAAACCTTTGCGGTTATTTTTCTTGGACCAAAAGACACCCAGGAGACTTGGAGATGAAGTCGGACGAGCCACGAGGCGGCCACAAGGGTGGAGGGCGCGCCTAGGGGGTAGGGCGCCCCCCCTCCTGTCTTGTGGGCCCCCCGTGACCCTCCTGACCTAATTCTTTCGCCTATATATTCAGATATATTCCCAAACCACCAAAAGCATCCACGAAAACACTTTTACACTGCCGCAACCTTTTGTACCTGTGAGATCCCATCTAGAGACCTTTTCTGGCACCCTGCCGGAGGGGGATTCGGTCACGGAGGGCTTCTACATCAACCCTATTGCCCTTCCGATGAAGCGTGAGTAGTTTACCACAGACCTATGGGTCCATAGCTAGTAGCTAGATGGCTTATTCTCTCTCTTTGATTCTCAATACCATGTTCTCCTCGATGATCTTGGAGATCTATCCGATGTAATACTCTTTTGCGGTGTGTTTGCCGAGATTCGATGAATTGTGCATTTATGTTCAGCTTATCTATGAATATTATTTGAATCTGCTCTGAATTCTTTTATGCGTGATTTGATATATTTGTAATTCTCTTCGAACTATCAGTTTGGTTTGGCTAACTAGATTGGTTTTTCTTGCAATGGGAGAAGTGCTTAGCTTTGGGTTCAATCTTGCGGTGTCCTTTCCCAGTGACAGTAGGGCAGCAAGTCACGTATTGTATTGTTGCCATCGAGGATAAAAAGATGGGGTTTTCATCATATTGCTTGAGTTAATTCTTGTACATCATGTCATCTTACTTAATGTGTTACTCTGTTCTTCATGAACTTAATACTCTAGATGCAGGCACGAGTCGGTCGATGTGTGGAGTAATAGTAGTAGATGCAGAATCGTTTCGATCTACTTGACATGGACGTGATGCCTATATTTCATAATCATTGCTTTAGATATCATAATAACTTTGCGCTTTTCTATCAATTGCTCGGTAGTAATTTGTTCACCCACCGTATTATTTGCTATCATGAGAGAAGCCTCTAGTGAAACCTATGGCCCCAGGGTCTATTTTCCATCATATAAGTTTCCGATCTACTATTTTGCAATCTTTTACTTTCCAATCTATAAACCAAAAATACCAAAAATATTTACTTTAACGTTTGTTTACTTTCATCTATCTCTATCAGATCTCACTTTTGCAACTAATCGTGAAGGGATTGACAACCCCTTTATCGCGTTGGGTGCAAGTTGTTTGATTGTTTGTGCAGGTATTGGTGATTTGTGCGTTGTATCCTACTGGATTGATACCTTGGTTCTCAAACTGAGGGAAATACTTATCTCTACTTTGATGCATCACCCTTTCCTCTTGAAGGGAAAAACCAACACAAACTCGAGAAGTAGCAGCCATCTGCCCATTCCTTGTAGATCGGACGGTTCATATGAAAAATTGACTGGCCTATTTATTTTCAGTCAACTTTTATTTTGATAGGACCACATGTGGTGGTGTGCTGGAGGAGTACTTGCATTTCCCAGCCATCCCTGTGCTCATATATTACAAGATCATATGGAGTAGAATCTAATTTTGTTTGCCATGCAATGTTGTAGAGCTATCATATGTCTCCTGTCATTTATTTTTCAGCCACCTGCTATCTGCTACTTTTATAGTGCACTAGTTCTGCACACACTTCACCCATACTCTCACTATTGTTTTTTATGCATGGGTATTTCAGCCTCTGCCAATCGGTTGATAGAAGTGCGAAATAAAAGAGAGAAGCGGGTCCAGCTTTCTTCGGGCTTAGGCAAGACACGTTTTGGCGCTATAAAGGGTGCAGTGTCAGCAGATGGAGACAGTAAACGTAGCTCTGGGGTTGATGATCTCGCTCGCCATGAACCACCATCCCAGGTGCTTGCTTTAACTTCGCGGTGTCATATGTGGTTGGCGGCGCGATGATCTTGCCCACGCACCGTGCTCCTGCGGCCGCCAGCCCACGCGCGCCGCCAACCGAGCGCCGCCCTTACATCTCGCTGCCACCACCGCTCCTCCACATCTTGGGCTGCCGGCGCACCACCACCCTCCACAGGTCGCCAAGATCTCGCTGCAGCCTGCCCCTCCTCTACGGATGAAGACCCCCGTGAGCCACTTCTGCCGCATTTGTGATCCACCTCCCAACAAAGTCCCAGATCCTCCGACGAGGATCCAGCTCCTCCCTAGTGCGCCGACGGAGACCCGACACTCCACATTGGTGCCATCTACCGCTCGCCTCGAGCTCCCCACCGACTCGCCCCTGCCGCTCGCCCTATGCTCCCTATCGGCGCACATGTCGTCGTCCACGCGCCTAGTTCCGGCCGACCACGCGCCTGCTTCCGGCCGCCGCGCTGCACCCGCCCTGACCATCTCTGCCCGCCCCCAACCTCCCCTGCGGCGCCTCCTTCCCTCTACTCCGCCGCGGCCTTCCTTCAACTCTGGCTTGGCCTGCCCTCTGCTCTGGCGTGCCGTCCTGCTCCTCCTCCACAGCCCCATCCCCACCCTCCCCCGAACATCTTCCTCTCACCTACCCATTGTATCTTCCTCCTCCTATCTTCTCCCCCACTTTCTCCTCCATCTCCTCTGATGGTCAAAAAATGTTTAAGAAGAATTGATCTTTTTGCTCCCTGTAATGTCCAAACCTTTGTGATTACTTTGTGATCTGCTACACTGCAATTTCACCCTGACATATGTTCAGATGAGAGGCTGGACACACACAAAAAATGAAAAAAATTGGGTCTAGAAATTGACACTAGTTTCACCCTGACATGTGTTTCTGATTTTGGTTTACATGAGAAAACAAAAAAATTGTAGAATTACCCCAAAGGTTCATATATTACTACCATCTATTTTTACATTTCACAACACCAGCTTGTGGAATTCATGAAGAAAGAACCTCTAGAAAGTTCATGTATAAAAATCAACGAACCTCCCAACGCCGATGGGACGCGACTCACAGCCACAACTCCATCCGTGCTGCTACCAAAGCACCTCTACCAGCGTAATGCTTGCATGCGTGTACTAGCACATAGTGTTGTGTGTGCTATGAATTGGTGTTGCACTGTGCATGTATGTTCTCGCATAATTTTTTGCTTTTCAAAATCACATGAAGTTCATGTTTCAGAAAATTCTAAGTTCGGAGGTATCACATACGGAAAAATTTCATCCAAAAAAAGAACCACCTAGGCGATTTCACCGAGAACAAAAAAATGCATAAAAAGTGTCCAAATGAAAAATCAAAAAGTTCCCAAAAGGTACAACATATTAAGTTCTTAGAAAGTAGAATTTTTTTAATTCTGTTTAGCAAGTTTAACTCCTTTTTTAAAAATGGACTTTCCTTTTTTCTAAGAAGTTCGCATTCAGAAAAATGAGCAGTTTAAAAATAATAAATAAATGGATTTTCCCTCCTTTTAAACCTCAAGTTCAAAATTAACTAACAGCGAAATTCAAAGGTTTAGAAAAAAAGGGAACGTAAAAATGGATCGATTTTATTTCCCCCGTTTCTAAAAGTAAATACACAGAAGTTCAAAATAAAATAGTTGAGAAGTTCAACTTAAAATAACATAGTGGTTCGACGTTTGAAACAACTCACATTTTTTCCGTTACTAAATAATGAAAAGCGAGAAGCTCAAACAAAAAATATAGCACTTTGAAAATCATAAAAAAACTGATTCTAGGAAATAAAAGTATGAAGTTAAATTTTCTAACAAAAAATTGTTTGATGCTTACTTAATAGACATATTTTTTAAGAAGTCCAAATTAAAATAACATAGAAGTTCAAAATCTATAAAAAAAACTCAGACTTTTTCTCGTTACTAAAAGAAGGAAAGGAAGAAGTTCAAACTAAAAAAGGTTAAATATAAATACCTTGTTTTTAAAAAAACTAGATGTTCAAACTAAAAAACAAAGTGGTTCAACGTTTATTAAAAAATCTAGGATTTTTATCGTTCATAAAATACACACCTATCCGTTATTATTAAAGAATCAACCATGAAGTTCAAAATTAAAAAAAAGAGTCAAATTCCATGTTTATTTAAAAATCAATAACAATTCTTTACTAAAAATTAAAAATGTGAAGTTCAAATTAAAAAAGCACAGAAGTTCAAAGTTTTGTTGCTATAAGTTCAAGTGCTCGGCCCGAGAAAGTTCAAAAATTCTTGTTAGAGAGGTTGAACAAAAATACATGACAGAAGTTCAAGATGAAAACTGCGGGAAGTTCAACTACTACACGGAATGCGTTTCAGATAAGAATATAAGAATAGAAATTAAAAGCTTCAAAGGTTTGTTGCAAGAAGTTCACGTGCTCCTCCATGCACGGTTCAGAATTTATATTGCGGGACAACCGACCTCCAATTACATGTTTGAAAATGGCAAAAAATGGCGTCCGACCTTCAATTGCGTGTAATTCAATGTATACACAAAAATGTGACAGAAGTTCATAGTGAAATCAACGAGAAGTTTAAGTACTGCAAGGAATGCATTTCAGGTGAGAATAAAAGTATAGAAAAATAAAAGCTTAAAATGTTTGTTGAAAGAAGTTCAAGTGCTTTGTCAGGGGAAGTTCAAAAATTCTTGCGAGAGAGGTTCACCTTGTATTTCCATGTTCAAAAACATAACAAAGAAATTATTATTTTCTTGCATTTTAAAAATAATTCTCTCAATCCACAAAGAAGTTTAGTTATTATTTGGGAGCAATTTGATTCCAAAAATAAAATCAAACAAATCAAATTATAAAAATGGAAAAATTTCATGTACTACATGGTGTGTGTTTAATATGAGAAAAATGAATAAAAAGGCAAGGTCCAAATTTTTTGTTGCTATAAGTTCAAGTCCTCGGTTGGAGAAAGTTAAAAATTTATTGTGAGTGATGTTTGTACAAAAGGAATATCATTTGTGTAACACTGACGAATGGATGAGAAAATTACAAACAAAAATATGTCACAGAAGTTCAACGTGAAAACAGCAGGAAGTTCAACTACTACACTGAATGAATTTCAGATGAAAAACTTTTAAAAACGTCACGAGTATGAAAAAATGATCAACACGGGGAAGTTGCGTGTTTACAGCAGCTTTCCATCGGTATATCACTTGCTCAATTATGGTGAGTGGATGGAGAGCTACGAGCAAAAAAAGCACGTGAATAACATAGTGAAGTTCAAGTAGACATGCCGAGAAGTTCAAGTTCTTCACGCGGTGCATTTTCGAAGAATCTATTTTGCGATAAAGGCAGAACGCATGATCTCGCTGTTTTCAATATTACTTGAAAACGGCTAGGAATCAGAGAAAACCATCTACATGAAAAAGTTTCGCATTTTCCGTAGCTTTTCAATGGTACATTATTTGCCCCATTCTGATAAGTTTGTAGAAATTACGGCCAAAAAATGTTTTTAGTCATTTTCAAAATTGACGTAAAACCGTAAGGAATTGGGAGAAACAATATATACCAAATTTTTTTGCATTTCCTCAAGATTTCCAGCGCCATATCATTTGCTGCATTCGGATGTATGGTTAAAAAATTAGCTCGAAAATACGAACTGGGTGGAACTTGTACCGTTTTCTAAATTACTTTTAAGCCATTCAAAATTAGAAAAAAAAAAACTTTCAACATGAAAAAGTAGCGCATTTTCATAAGCTTTCCAACGCCATATCATTTGCCTCAATTGGATTAGCCATTTAGAAGTGGCATCGAAAATACGAACTTGGTTGTTCGGTTTGTGAAATTTTACGATTTTCCAAATTACTCTTTAACCATAGGGAATTAGAGAAAACTTTCAACATGTGGAAGAAGAGGTTTTGCAACGGCTTTCCAATGCAATATTATTTGCCTCATTCTGATAAACGGTTTAGAAATGCGATCGAAAATACAATTCATGTTTTTTGTATGAAGAAAAACGGTCTTCAAAACTGCCCTTAAACCGATTACATTTTGCCAAAAATTTAACTTGGGTCATGATACCCGTGTCCATAGCTTTCCAACGGTATATCGCAAACCCCATTTGGGCAATGTTCGGAAGTTCAACCTAGTATTGAGGGAAGTTCGGGTCGAACAACTCAGCCAGTAAAATTGCAACAGAGGCATGTTCATAACGGCCCGAGAGCAAATCCGCCAATGAGCGAGATTCCTATTTAAAACGGGCATTTAGTTGCTACAAATCGTTTGTAGATTACACTTACATCACATAGAACACGACTGGCCAGAAAAATTCGCGCGGGGAGACACGGTTGGGAAGATAGCCTGAAGGTCGGGTTCCTATAGAGGAAAGTTCATGTTGTGTAACTCAAGAAGTTCAGGTTGTGACCACAATAATATTCTCCGTTTTGGTAGACACTACATACAAAACTCAAGTGGTGGTAACTACCACCGGTGGTAGCAAAAATTTGTCACACACACACACACACTGGTTGAGGAATAATTATTTTTCACCCCCCCCCCCTCTATTTTAACATCAATGCACCGTAATTTTGCGTTCCGTAAGTTTTATCTTATTTCAGACGTAAAGAAAACGTAAAACGTAAGAAAATATATAATCACCGTAAAAAATATTTATGTTACATCAAATTATAAATGTAGAAACATATTGTAAAATGTACATAAAATGCAATTTTTCTGGTCTTGTGACCATTTTGTCAAATTTTACGCAGTGAATTAATATGAATATAACTTTTTGTATTTAAAATGCAATTTATTTATGAAATGATCATAAAATTATTTCGAGTGAAGAATAACTTATTCTGCACCCTGAGTGATGAATAAACTTTCTGAAGAAAATGCATCTTGCCACCCGATGGTAATAACCTCACATGTCACATATACTATCATATAGTAGTATATATATTACTTTATCATTTTACATATATTTATATATTATATCTAAGATATTTCAAAGTAAGTTACACAAAAAAATTGCATATAAGCCCATAATTTTTGTTATATTTATGAAATATGTACATATTTGTATGTAAAAAAGAGTACGTTCAAAATATGGTGCATACTGCCTAAACGTTGTTATATACTCCCTCCGTTCCTAAATATAAGTCTTTGTAGAGATTTCATTATGGATTACATACGTAGCCAAATGAGTGAATCTACACTCTAAAATGCATCTATATACATCCATATGTGGCTCATAGTGAAATCTCTACAAAGACTTATATTTAGGAACGGAGGGAGTACTATATATTACACATACATACTCTTAATTTTGATAGATAATATATACAACATAGAAAACGTGAGTAGTGTAACTACCACTGGTGATAAGAAATATTTGTACTTAGCAGAATAGTTACTTTGCACACACTTTTGAACTGCATGTTCAACGCAAATGCACGACATTGTTGAAGCAAGAGTACTGCAGTACTGAGACGAGTGAACTTCTCGTCGCAAAAGACTGTACGTGCCTTTTTCAGGTACTGTTTCTAATCCAGTTTTCAAACTGTTTGTCAGAACAAGACATAAAAGGCACTGTTTTTTATCCAGATTTTAAACCGTTTGTCGGAACAAGACGTGTCATACGCTGTTGGAAAGCTATGAAACAGGCAAAACTTTGCCATGTTGAAAACTTTTCGTTTGTCAGAACAAGACGTGTCATATGCTGTTGGAAAGCCTATGAAAAGGCAAAACTTCGCCATGTTGAAAACTTTTCGAAATTTTACATAGTTTAAGAGCAGTTTTAAAAATTGTGCGGCGCACGACGAGTGGCAACGAGCGCATTTTCGTGATTTTTTCTAAACCACTCGTCGGAATGAAGCAAATGATACGCCGTTGGAACAAAAATACGCTCGCTGCCACTCATCATGCGCCCCACAATTTTCAAAATTACTCTTAAACTGTGACGAATCTCGAAAAGTTTTGAGTGCTTGCAAAGCTATTATAAAATGACAATGTTCAACGACAAAACTTTGCAAGCACTCAAAACATTTGTCAAAGTTTGAAAAAAAACATGTTCTTTTCTATTGTTCATCAAGAGGACTTTCGAATCAGCTCTCTCTCTCTCTCTCTCTCGTATGCTTTCTTCTCCCCGAAGCTCTCACCTGTTCTTCTGCTCCTGCTCAGCCAATCATACTGAGGCCAAGGAATATTACACCTAAATGAATATTCACGAAAGTAGCAGGCTGTCTTTTCTTTTGTGTTGTGGTGGCACAATTTGCAAGATTATTCCAGGCAAAATCACTGTCTAATGTTCGTTTCCCATTCATCACTTTGTTCATACAAGGAAAGGATATCCCTCTTATAATTTCAGTATTATCGTTACATTGATGTTACATGTGACTATCTGACAGGAACACATCATGTAACCGCTTCTGGAGCTGAATTGCAGTAAGGGGTGTGCAAGCAGATGAATCTGGTGGACATCAAGCACACCCAAGCAAAGCCAAAACCTATCAGGAGCCCGCAGACGCTCTTCCTCGCGTCCAACCGCAGCGAGCGTCTGAAGACACGGCCAAAGCTCGGGATCAAAGCCCCGCATGCAATCACCATCCAATAGTCCAGTCCATCATAGCCAATCTTCGCAAGGATTGCACCGATGGCCGCGCTTGGTCCCGCAAGCCCGGTCAGAGCTGCAGCTGCCAAGGCTCCTCGCCAGCTATCAGTGGCACCATATACACAACTAGCAACAGCAGCACCCCGTGGTAGGCCGTGAAGAGAGACTGGAAGAACCATGTAGCGGCCTAGACCAGATGCCTTGCGTGCTGCCACACCAAGTGCAAGCCCTTCGGCGTAGGCGTGAAGGAAGACGCAACCGCAAGCAAGGAGCGATTGCTGTGTGAGGACACTAAGAGAGAGCCCGCTGGAAGATGTAATGACATTGACGGATGATTTCTTGTGTTTAGCAACCATAAGGATGCTTGCTTCCACGAGATGGTAGAAGACGGAACCTCCTAGCAGGAGGAACAAGGTGGTGAAGAAACCCATCTTTAAGGACGTCACAAGTTGCAATGGCCTCCATGAAGCAAGACGGAAGGCAATGCCAGATGCTACACCAGTAAGAAGAGGGTGTGGCATGTTGAAGGCAAGTGAGAACGCGACAAGTATAATTCCTCCAAAAAGTGGACCAAGACCAAATACAAGTGATACCAAAAAGCCTGATGTATCTTCCAAGCTAGATCAGAACAAATCAACAGCATCAGTTGAAAGTTGTACTAGTCCAAGTAAGATCCTTAAATAATATAAGAGGCAATTTACCCGTGGCCATCCGTGAATCCCTGAAGCACGGTACTTAATGTTTCCATAAAAGCAACAGCAAGTGTTCCAGCAGAGGCTACTTGAGATGGAGTCGCTTCCTGCATGTAACACAGAAATGCTCAGGACTGCATTATAAAACCAATGAAAACAACAACTTCAGTCACCAATTTCTTGATGACAAAAGGGCAGTCACCTTAAAAGCATCAGGAAGAACCTCTGCAATAACAATCCATATCATGCACCCTGCAGCAAAACCAGTACAGAAAGGAAGCACCTTCTGAAATGCATCGGCACAAAGGAATGCAGGCACAGCAACAATTGGCTATATTTACCAAGGAAAATGAAACAGGGTCATCAGAGTGTAAAGAAAATAATGTAACCACCAAATGTAACTCAAAAGCGGAGATCAACTTTGAAAGCTGTTGCAGATAAGCATATGAGCATTTCATTCACAAAGTAATACTAAGAAAAAGTTGCACGTGTAAACAGCTGTGGCTGTCCTTTTTAAGAGAAGAAAATAGTACAGAATTTATTTGTACAATGCCTATAAATAAATAGTGATTGTTATACGATTTAGTATTTAAGATCCTTTGTGATGCCATTTCTCTAATTGCGCTTCTTTGAGATGTTTGATGAGCTCGTTTCCACAAGTTCATTATAAATATGACTCCTTTCCAAGATGTGAACTGTTATTGTTGATTTGTCAATTAGGTTAGGGAGGATTTTGGAGAAACTTTTTGAGCTTCACAGACGGTTACCAAACTAGTATGTGAAGCACTTAGCCTTATTGGACTACAAAAATGGCAACAAAGAAGCATGACATGACAAAGAAAGCACACCTGCTGCGAATACAAATATAGTACTAGTACTCACCAGTGAATCTACCACTGTGATTCATTATGATATTTCAACAATTCAGAGTCTGAGGTCATTAAAATTTAAATTTTCACAGGAAAAATATAATCATTTTATGATTCATGAGAGTGTGCAACGCTATGGTGCATGTCAACTGTACTTAGGAGTTAGGACCTTAAGTCTTTCACCACTTTCTAGCACACATACATAAACCAACATACTGTTTTGCACAAGCAAACAAATAAGCAACACACATGGACACAAAAACAAACATACAAAAGAAAAACGATACTAGTTAATTTCACAAATGAATTCTCTTGTTCCAGCTCAAAAATATTTTAAACGAGGGTTTTAATGTGGGGAGGCGATTTGGCTCGGGAGTACAGATGAACTTGGTACCTGGACCTTCAAGTTTGAGTGCGGGGTGTGTGCCGAAATTAATATCGTGTAAGATAAGGTGGAGTGGAAAATGAGGTATTGCATTCAGCTTATCATGATGGGGTATGTCTAGCCCGCCAGCCAACAGAAGCGCTGGGTTGCAAATGTTACCAGCAACAGTGCTTGCGGCTTTGTTGACGTCCCAACTTATGTACTGCTGGTGCACGAAAATGAGTCCCGCCTGGAGAGTGGTTCAGAATTTTTTGGTAAGGCCCAAGAGCTGCTAACGTGTCATAAACGTAGTCGCATGGGCCAGATTAGTGAAGAACACACGGGTAAGCATCATGTAGGGTAAGGTGGTCGAGAACTGTGTAAACAGAGCCAGTCCTCTTCAAACCTGGGCTGGGGCCATTTTTTGGTACTAGGTGACCTGGCAATTGGGTCGGGTTTGGTCAGGTCGACCTCAACCAGACACATGCCCGAACCCACTATCGGGTTCATCCCAAACCCACAACCCTACCCATGGGTCTAAGTTTAGACCCATGCCCGAACCCATCAGGTAATCTGACCCAATTGGGCACTATCGGGTGAGCATTGAAGAATAATTATCATACTTCACATTTATCTCTGACCAACATTCCATAGAATAAGGATATTTTTTGTATGTTAAAATTGTTCCTTGCAGCACCGCCTACAGGGCTTGCCCATCCCTATCTCGTTAGCTACTCGAGGTGGTTACTTGCTTTATATGAATTGGATGCACCAGGGTCTTGGTGCCATGCAACTGGCACATCTCCTATGGACCGATGACTGAGCAATTTTTGGCCCATGAAACTTGATTTGTGTCGATGAAGGGAAGAGCAAAGGACTAGCTATGCATACACATTGTGTTAGTCTTGGACTTTTGGCCTACTTGCTGTACTTCTTTTTTGCATTGTACTTGATGTACATTGTTGGCTTGCCTTTAAATAATTGTACAGATTTACTACCCATTATATAGAGTATACATAGTGTATATTTTTCCTAAAAATACATCTTATATAAAATGTACTATTTATAATTAGGACACCTTTCGGTATTTGGGGTCAATGTTGCAGGAGGATGGGGGTATTGATGAAGATGTGAACCATCGAATCAAAGCCGGATGGATGAAGTGGCGCCAAGCTTCTGGCATTCTCTGTGACAAGAGAGTGCCACAAAAGCTAAAAGGCAAGTTCTACAGGACGGCGGTTCGACCCGCAATGTTGTATGGCGCGGAGTGTTGGCCGACTAAAAGGCGACATGTTCAACAGTTAGGTGTGGCGGAGATGCGTATGTTGAGATGGATGTGTGGCCACACGAGGAAGGATCGAGTCCGGAATGATGATATACGAGATAGAGTTGGGGTAGCACCAATTGAGGAGAAGCTTGTCCAACATCGTCTGAGATGGTTTGGGCATATTCAGCGCAGGCCTCCAGAAGCTCCAGTGCATAGCGGACGGCTAAAGCGTGCGGAGAATGTCAAGAGAGGGCGGGGTAGACCGAATTTGACATGGGAGGAGTCATGAGTTGGTTGCGAGATCTTATGGGTTTCACCTCTAGCCTACCCCAACTTGTTTGGGACTAAAGGCTTTGTTGTTGTTGTAGTAAGAATAGTTAATCGGGTTACCAGTGGGTGAAGTCGACGACCCATACACTACCCATTCGGGTCGGGTGCACCCATGGGCGCCTGAACCCATGAGCATGATTGCCAGCTTGATGCGGGTGTGCAGCTACCATGGAGTTTCCCCTAGGTCTAGGCAACAGGTATGTGCCTTGATGTGTATGGTGCCTGGATTATGTTTAGGATGTAATCTTTTTGACTCATCATGTGTTAGCAGCCTGCCAATATTTGGCGATGTGACGTAGAGAGATTGGACGGTTCTCCGGTTCGTGATGATGCCGACAGCCTACAGGGTTGCCATGCACCTTCCCCGACACTTGCCTTGGCCCTTGTGGGCAGGCAGGATCTGCGAGGAAGTTGCAGAAGGTGAAGGTTGGGTGGACCATGAAGAACTTGGGGACCTTGATGGGATACAGAAAGGTGTGGAGGAACATAAATTGGCAATGATTCATCGACGGGAGACAGCGAGCCGGCGGTATCTGCAGAAACGACAGGGAAAATGGACCCTCAAGCCTCCAGGTGGAAAAAGAAGTATGTTCCAAATGCTTCAGTCGATGAATTGTTCACCTATTTCGTACAGATTTCTGAAACATACCATTCCATACAAGGGGAAGACGAATTAGGCCGCAATCTGAAACCACTTGAGTTTAGATGAGTTCTCACATACTGAAGTACAAAACAAAACTGCAGTTTTTAACTTCAGGGATTTTGTGAACCATGCCCCAAAAAATTAAGTGGGTACCAACTGTGGCATAATGTAAGTCAAGTGCAGTAGTGTCATGTCAGTTGATGAGTCCAACTTGCTCTTGCAGAGTGGGGAGTCACCCTAAAGACCACACAGCTTGTCCTAACAAGGAGTATATGATTAGAACGCTGAAGGAAGAAGACACCATGGACTCGGTATAGCCAGATTCAGGGGAGGAAGAAGGTGTTAGCTGGGAGGCTGGTTGGGTCTTTTAATTACTAGGGAACCTCCTGGCATTCACGGCAAACCACCACGTCGGTCCACGTGTGAGTACTACGCGGTGAAGAATCAAGCTGCTGTCTGTACTGACACAGAAGAAATGGAGCAGCCCGTATTAATGTCTGGTACATGAGGTCTACCACTGTTCAATTTTTTTGTAAAAAGGACGAATATGCACTGGAATGCAGCTACGGTTAACAATCTCAAAGGTCCAGATCCCAGACTCATCTGGACCTGGGAGCCAAACCGATTATCCGATTCAGTATTATTTTTCTAGTTAAGAAACAAGGAATTAATATAGCTATAAGTTGATGAATGTTCCATGACTGAATGAGGATGATGCGTGTATCAAATAATACTTTCATATTTCCACTCGATGACAGCAAAAGAAAACGCACCTGTGGTAAAGATGTTATGATACTCCATAGCATTGCTTTTTGTGGGGAGACACCCCTAGATGATAGTACCATGCTTACAGCCAGGCCTTCAGGTATGTTGTGCACTGCTATAGCTATAGTAACTAAAAGACCTTGAGATAATCCTTTTGACCCAACAAAGGAAACACCAACACCGGAACCCTCGCCAAACGAATGGAGTGTCATTATTCCAACAACAAGAATAACTTTACTTGCATCTGCACCTTTTATATCCAACATACTTACTTCTCCATGTTGCTCAAGAATCTGTGATCAACGAAATGAAAGATACTGTATCATCTAAAGGAAAATATAACCAAAATGAATGGAGCAAAATATATTCGCTAATGCTGAAAACACAGCTAGCATCCTGAGCTGATATGATGCTAAATGCGGTTAACAAGTTTATTCTAGTGGCAATTCAGATTGTTGAACTGGCACAGCAACATGCACACCAGCCATGCATTGACATTTAAGGTTTCAGCTCAGGTAACCAGAATAATCTTATCAGCAGTCTAATTCTTTTAAAGCAAGATAAGCCTACACGAGGGTAGTTACTAGTGTAGACACATAACGAGTACCATGTTCACATTAACCTACTTAGGCATGAAAATGGCAGCACTGCCAATAGACCCGCCAAGCCAAGCCCGCCAGCAAAATAATCACGAAGTGGCTCTTTGTGGGCAACTGCTAAGTTAAGTGGGCACTTGCGGTTGCGGTGGAGCTACATGAGGCACAATGTTAGCTGGTAAGCCCGCATATGAGCACTCAACATTAGCTGCAGTACAACCAAACATAAACTAACAAACCCTTTGAAAAAAGATATTCGCTATCACTTTCTGTCAAAACACACACTAACGGTACCAAGTTGTAGACTTGTAGTTACATAAGAGTATATATAGCTAGCTCTCTCTTTACGGTTTTGCATATACGTGTCCATCCTTTCCTGCTACAGTGGCCATTCCTTTCCTGCCACGTTAGCTGTATG
Organism: Triticum aestivum; assembly: GCF_018294505.1. Classification (NCBI taxonomy): domain Eukaryota; kingdom Viridiplantae; phylum Streptophyta; class Magnoliopsida; order Poales; family Poaceae; genus Triticum; species Triticum aestivum. The sequence continues at coordinate 130,928,462 of NC_057796.1, forward strand.
CAGCATACCACTTCCCTGCGGTACAGGGCCCATCAAGGGCATGCACTCGGCACAGAGGCTGATGCTCAACGTTGACGAAACGGAGCTGTACAAGGTCATGCCGACGGATGTTCATCGGCTGGTTCAAGGAAAATACGGTCTCATTCTACACCCATTCGAGGCGAGTGAGCACCACCGAAAAAGTTTGGTCTGCCAGGAGGTATTACCGTTCGCGAACTGTGTGACCAAAACGTGGGAATGACCAGCATTGAGCATCCCTCAACAAAAACATCAGACGAGACGGGCGTAGGAAGCGGCATGCTGCTGACCACTTTAAGTGGGTATGTCCATCAAACTGGAATAAACGCTGTGAATACCAACAGCATCTAAGCAGCTAGCACAATGCCCACATAAACAAATTTCGGCCAGAGCAGACTAATGTGTTCGGCCCGCTGGACGTGGCACTTCATCATGAAACCTAATGATTTTGTTTAATTCTTTCACTGAAACATCCAGCTGACTTGACTAGTGCACTTCCTTCAACTGCCTGCGCTTCAGACTTAACCCTGGCAGCTACAAAAATTGTGGATCCAAGACTATGTAAGTAGGCTCATACTGCTAAACCATCAGCATGATGACAGATACTTGGACAGAAGAAAGCCATCTCGGAGTAAACTAAAGTTTTTTCTTTCTTTCGACTATAATAGTTGTGCTTGTATATCTGGCAATAAATTATTCGATGTAAATGATCAATGATATCGCTAAACGACAAAGAGTATGAAGCAAGATTTACCTTCTTGCAAAGCCAAATAAAGATCCCTCCACTCAAAATCCCAAAAACAACCCAACTCCCACTGCCGTACATCTGCCCTTCCTGCACAAGATCAAAACTTGCTGCCAACATCACCCCAGCTGCCAACCCATTGCAAAGGCCCGCCCATTGGGCCTCTAGCTCCAGGAAAAAGAAGGGAACTGCTCCCAACCCTGTTGCTGCAGCCATCGCAAGCGTCGACCATGCAACAACATACACCGACACCCTTCCACTTTGGGACACATCATGTCTACCAGCATCCTCTAGCTTCAGATCTGGTGCCTCCTGTGTTACACGCACATGACCAACCTCGGTCTGGGCAACCGCTGAAACTTCCCCAATGAGTAGGAAGAGCAGGCAGACTAAAACCACTCCGACTTTTCTATCCATGGTTACTTGTGCTTCAGATATTCAGCAAGCTCATAAGCCCCGCGCAGAATCAGGGCATTGGCCATAATAACAAATTCATCCAGTAGTTACCTCAACACCCGCCTCAGTCTTGCAACAAATTATTCATGATTCCTGAATGCAACTGCAAGAAAGCTCCAATCCTGCAAGTCGACATTTGACACGGTTAGATACAACAAACAGTTCACGGATTGAAGAAAAACTTTCCCCCGTGGGCGACAAGCTAAGGACGCCAAGATTCGGGTCAGGCACATCCATGACGACGCCCACTCCACAACAAGCCGGTCCAACCAGTTAATCCAAGGAAAGATCCAAGCTTTACGCAAGAAACCAATGCCAGGGCGTGGAGCATAAGTCAATTACCTCGATTCGTGGGTGGATGCGCTTCCAAAGAACCTCCCAATTCGACCGAATGGAGGGGCCCGAATTGGGGTGTTCAATCGGTAGCGGCGAGCCGCCGGACCAGCAGGATCAGTGGAGAGTGGAATCGGTGGGATCTAATGGTGAAGAAACCCGAGAGCGGAGAGGGAAGAGAGGATATAGGGAAGGCTGGCAGCTTGCGGCGCACACGGGTCTAACTACCGTGACGGTCGGTCGCCGCAGGGAGATGTGCGAGGCAAATTTGACAATTTTAACCCGGAAACGAAATAAATTCACAGAATGAACTGGATGCGAAACTATTTCACACCCCTAACCCTTTTGTGTAGCGCCCGTCACGCCGGCGCCACACCCTACGGTGCAGCGCCTAGCTCCGGGGCGTTGCACCTCTGTCCACCGTGGCAGCCCATGGGCCCGCACCCAGCAGTGCAACGTCTCCGAGCTAACCGCTAGGCACTACACGTGTAATGTGCAGCGCCTAGCGGCTAGGCGCTGCACTGTGACTTATCTGCAAACGCGCCAGCCCTCTCCTCCCCCACCCTCCCCATTGCCAGTTACAGAACAAACAGGGCGGCGGCCCTCTGCACTCCCCCTCTCAATCCCCTCTCCCAAATCCTTCCGATCCGACGATTTGGTCCGTGCATTTCTTCACCAATCCATCATAGAAGGTACTCTCCTCCGATCCCCTTCTTTCTATCCATAGAAAATATTATATTTTGAAAATTTGGGGAACCCTTGTTTGAATCTTGCATGTATTAGATTTGGGGAACTTTTGTTTGAATATTGCATATATTAGATTTGGGGAACTTTTGTTAGATTAGAATGTGGTTTGGATAGATAGGTTGACATGTTATTTATATAGTTTGGATATATAGATTGGCATGTTATTTCTATAGAAAAGTTATTTGTATGAAGTAGGCCATGTTATACTCGTATTGAGAAAAATGCTTTGGATACATATGCTTTGAATCTTGCATGTAGTAGGCCTACTTTAGTTTTTTTGAATTGAAAAGATAATCGTGTTGACAAGAATGCTTTGTTGAAATTGTTAGGATGGTTTGGCTTCTCGATGATCATGGGACAAACAACACCGGTCGTACGCTATGTCGGTGCAGCAGCGGGTAATACTGAAAGTGGCCGGTGTTATGAATTTCGTATGTTTTTTCAAACACAAATGCCCCATATGTAATGTTATGATTTGTTTGTTTGTAGGAGCTTGCACCTCTGAAGCTTCGGTCTCACGGGATCAGCCTTGGAGGGATGCGCTATGATGAGCGATACACACCTTATGTTAGGGAGGCAGGACTTCTCCCTTTCATTGAGTTGGTCCGCCGGTCGACGCCACCCAACAATGTTGCAGCACTCACCGCGCTTATTGATCATTGGAGGCCGGAGACACACACTTTCCATCTTCGGACCGGGGAGATGACAGTGACGCTGCAGGATATTGCTATGATCACCGGTCTTCCTATCGATGGCAATCCTTTATGTATGAACACCGATTCTGAAGGGTGGCGCGCGCAGATGCAAGCCCTTATCGGTATGGTTCCTCCGGAGCCTCGGGAGCCAGAAGCAGAAGTTAAGAAGAAGGAAAGAGTCGCAGCGGGCGCTACTTTCACGTGGATATCATCGAACTTCTGTCATTGCCCCGATGATGCTAATGAGGACATGGTGAAGACATATGCTCGTGTCTACATGTGGTACGTGATATCGAGGACAATGTTTGCTGATGGCACAGGCAAGAATGCTCCATGGATGTGGCTGAAGGCGTTGACCGTCTTCGATAGCAAATGGAGTTGGGGTTCGGCGACACTAGCTTACTTGTATCGACAGGTATGAAGTTGTTTCCTTTTCACTTCATTGATACATTATCAATGCGCTCTTGCGGCAAATTTGACCATGTTCTTTTTTATGTGCAGTTGGACGAAGCCAGTTGTAGGCACACTGGAGGTATTGGTGGTTGTCTGCTCGCACTTTCCATATGGAGCTGGGAGCGTTTGCCGGTTGGACGACCTAAGACCGTGAAGTACGAGGATTGGGACGATAAAGACGACCCACTACGGCTCCCCACTTGGGCTTACAAGTGGGATGTGTTAAATGAGACGACGGATGATCCCTCGGTAATGTACAAGTTGTACAAGAGCGAGCTGGACGCGAACACGCCTGAGCAGGTGAACCGACCTTGCATAAGTGATTATCATGCTTGTATCTTCACTCGATATCAATTTTGCATTCAATCCCATTTTGCAGGTGGAATGGGAGCCGTATGGAAAAGGAGAGAGTTTTGGTAACCCTATAGAGTTCAGGCTTAATCCGATGTGCATTAGGGATAGGGATCTCTGGCATATGCGGTGCCCACTGATATGCAACTGGGCGGTTGAGCTTCACCTGCCACATCGGGTGTTCCGCCAGTTTGGTTTGTTCCAGCCACACCCGCCGGAGTGGGAGGACACGGACAAGTTGCTACACGCGTAAGATATAATTAACCTTGAGCACTTAGCAGCTTCTCGACGGTTTCGATGATGCTAATATTCTGTTTCTAACTTGCAGGTTGGATAGGAAAAAGCAGCGGAAGATCAAGTATTGGGCCAGCCATCACAGGAAGTATGTCGTGCAGTTCGCTCTTAGTGTGGAGCAAGCAAGGGCTAGAAAACGAGCCCAGCTTCGTGAGCACTGCCCGATCGCGTTCAACAACTATCTCGCATGGTTTCTTGCAAGTACCCGCGTGGAGGTATGCCAGCCGGCGTATGCTGAGGAGATTCTGGAAGAACCCACCGTTTTTGATGAGGTAGCCTAGCACCAGTACAACGCATTAGTCAGGAAAGGCAACTCGGTGATCCCTTCAGCTCCAATGATGAACTTTGTGGTTAGCCCTTTTTGCTTTTCCATTCGCACTTTTCACATCTTCGCTTGCCTAACACTTTGATACCGTTTCTGTTCATAGCGTGCCCAGATCAAGAAAGCAGCTGACGAGACCGAGACTATTCTGGAAACAACCCCGGCTGGCAAAAGCGATGGGGAAGGTGCACTTCGAGAATTCATTAAGGTTCACATCTCCGTCAAACTAGCACTTAACATTTGTTGGTACGTTCCATGTCTCATTCACTTGTACATGTTGCAGCGCCAGGGCCAAAATTTAAGGCGGCTATCAAACCTTTTCGGTTGTCGTGACCCCGAGTATGTATCACCAGAACGGTCTAGGTCGGCGACAACATCAGATCCTGCTTCGGGGCAGAGCCATGGTGAACCTTTCGAGGATGAGGATGTGGGTGTGGTCACCCAAGAGGTATGTCATGACGATATATATTCATTTGTTGATGCATTGCTAACTATATCCTCACACACGGTCTTTCCATATCTTTTGTTGATGCATAGGTTGCTGATGATATGACCTTGGGGACGTACTAGGCTCGGTCTGCATACGAGTTAAAGCCTAGGAGGGGAATCAACAAGTACACCCCTGAAGACTTCACCCAAAGAGGCAAAAGGACGGTCGGCACCTCGCGGATGGTGGCTTTGGATGACTATTTGGATGACGATGTCGAACCGGAGGCGGAGCCGGAGCCGGAGCGGGTTCCTCTTCCTAGGAAGGTGAAGAAGATAAGCGTCAAGAGGGGGGGAGGAGCCAGCAAGCGTGGAAAGCACTAGTCATCTTAGTTTTTTTATAATGTTGAACTTCGAGTGCAATTTGTTATGTCGTTGAACTTGGAGTGGTCGTACCTTTTATGTCGTTGAACTTGTAGTGGTGGTACCTTTATGTCGTTGAACTTGGAACTTATTGTGATGGTCCTTTCTAAGAAATGATGTCTGTGGTGAACCCTTTTTGAACCTGAATGTTTGTTATACGAATTGTTGAATTGTGGCTGCAAATGACCCAGTAGAGGGGGGAGGAGGCACAGTAGGTAGGCCTCAAGTTTGAGGCAAAAAAATTGCTAAGTGTTTGTGCAGCGCCTAGCTTGGAGGCGCCACACTCTACAGTGCAACGCCTGCGAGCTAGGCGTTGCACTGTAGAGTGCGGCGCCTCCAAGCTAGGCGCTGCACAGGTCTGTAACTTCCCATACTTCTGTTGTTCTCTGGATTGCTACAGACATATGCAGCGCCTAGCTTGGAGGCGCCGCACTCTACAGTGCAACGCCTAGCTCGCAGGCGCTGCACTATAGAGTGTGGCGCCTCCGTGCTAGGCGCTGCATATGTCTGTAACTAGCCATATTTCTGTTGCTCTCTGGATAGCTACAGACATATGCAGCGCCTAGCTTGGAGGCGCGGCACTCTACAGTGCAACGCCTAGCTCGGCGCTGCACTGTAGAGTGCCGCGCCTCCAAGCTAGGCGCTGCATATGTCTGTAACTAGCCATACTTCTGTTGCTCTCTGGATAGCTACAGACATATGCAACGCCTAGCTTGGAGGCGCCGCACTCTACAGTGCAACGCCTAGCTTGGAGGTGCCGCACTCTACAATGCAGCGCCTAGCTTGGACCTCCTTTCCACGACCTCTACCACCACCACGGCCTCTTGTAAGTCCAAGTTGGACCTCCTTTTCATCTTCACATGCACATGCAACCGTGTAGCGCACATTGACGTCCGAGTGCACCACCTTGTGTGGACGATAATGCGTAACCGAGTAGTTGTCAAGCCACATCTTCAAATCCAACAAGCTGTCGAACTTAGAACCTTTAGCAATCCGGTTCTTGTCGTCTACCAAATCACGGTGAGAGCTTGGCCTAACCCCAAGAGGTACACATTGGCCACCATCTACCACGGCTTCATCCGCGAGACTAACATCCTTGAACAATGTAGTCCGATGATCCCGACCAAATACCTTCTCGAAAGCTTCGGCCTCCTTCACCATGAACCCCTCCACATCAACTTGTTCATCGGGACCATCGTCATCCGAGTCCGATGCATATGCACGGGAAAAAGGGATGGAATGGTCCATTGTCTCTTGCAAATGATATTTGTCGAGATCACCCACATTGTTGTCATGGAGATCAACTTCATTGTCATCGTCCGCATACTCATCATTGTCCTCTTGCAAAGATTCATCTTGGTTGTTTCTATAAGGGCTCAATGTTGGCCTCACTTCTTGGGTCAAAAGAGGTTCAACAATTTCATCTCGCTTCAAGGATGGGGGGCTACTAGCAACCAAAGGGGAGGGGTTCCGGTTCAAGTCCAAATGCAAACTTGAATCAACCTTCTTCGTTGCAAATAACTCAAGAGCCTTGTCTAGTGATTCGGCCACCGTCTCCTTGTATGCAACCCAACGTTGCTCCGAGTTTACACGCATTGTCTTCCAACGGATGTGCATTCCAAAACCAACATTATGCCTTCCCTCCAACTCAATGATATCACTAGGGTCCATCCAATTCAAATCTTTCCTAACTTGTTGCAAGAGCTCCGCATAGCTAGGACTACTATCAAACACCATGTCAAACTCATTCGGGTCCGGTTCTTTATTGCCTTTCAAAAAGGCGTCTTTGTCCCCATGATGAACAAACACACATGTTCTTCCCATCCCTATAAGCATTCAAAGAACACAAGGTAACATTGCTTCCATGAGTACTAATCCATGGATTAACACCGAATACAAACCCTAATATATATATGAAAAAACAACCCTAACCCTAACCATAACCCTAACCCTAACCATAACCATAACCCTAACCATAACCCTAGCCCTAAACCTAACCCTAGCACCAACATAAGAACACCCATAAGAATAACCCTAGCATACTAACAAAGCCTAATCATAGAAATTGGCAAACAAACATCTCACATCTCCATGCAAATCTCTAGATCCAAACAAAACTAGGGTTTCCCCAAACTACCAACAAATGAGCAATGGGAGAACTTTACTTCGATCAAAACAAGGGGATCGGAGATTATTACCTTGAGGGAGGGTTTGACTTCAAAATCCACGGACAAATTCTTCAAATTTGCAAGATTTGGAAGAAGATTTGAGAGGGGGGAGAGTGGGAGAGGGGGCAAAGCTCGGGGAGAGAGTGAGAGAGTGTGTGGTGGGGGGGTGGGGGAGGGGGCCCAGCCAAGTGGCTGGATAAGTCACAGTGCAGCGCCTAGCCGCTAGGCGCTGCACATTACACATGTAGCGCCTAGCGGCTAGGCGCTGCACATTACATGTGCGGCGCCTAGCTCGGAGGCGTTGCACTACTGGGTGCGGGCCCATGGGCTGCCACGGTGGACAGAGGTGCAACGCCCCGGAGCTAGGCGCTGCACCGTAGGGTGTGGCGCCGGCGTGGCGGGCGCTACACAAAAGGGTCAGGGGTGTGAAATAGTTTCTCACCCAGTTCATTCTGTGAATTTATTTCGTTTCTAGGTCAAAATTGTCAAATTTGCCGATGTGCGATGTGTTCGCAGTTGAGATGTGCTGCGACGGCACGTTTCATGCCACAACTATAGCGTACTGTCCTTCAGCGCGCCCTTTACTTTCATCCATGGTTTACAAATCTCCACTGTCAAAGAGTGTCGATAGTCCGATACATATGGTTTAGTTTTGCCTCCCTCACACTAAAAACCAAATCTCACTGGTTTAACTCCCTGATTTAACGTATCACCACGTAATTCACCCCCCTCTCTCTTTATCCAACTCCTGTGTCGAACTTTTTCCTAGGGTTCCCCGCCTCCGCCCCCACTCTCGTCCTCCGTCGTCGCCATCGTAGAACTCTGGGGCAGGGTAGCTGCTGATGGAGCTAAATCCGACAGATCTCAGAGTAGGATCCCGAGCTAGACGATCGGACATTACGATAACAAATACACAAGTTTTTCGCAGGTTCGGGCTCTCCGAAGAAATAAAATCTTACATCATGCTTGTGTTTATTTATTTGGATTGGAGTATAGATGATCTACCGTACCCTATGATTGCTGTCTATCTAGATGTATTTGATCGACTAGCACAACCCTAGTTTATATAAGTTACCGGAGGCCTAGAATTACAAGAGTCCTAGTTGGCTACATCGATGGAGAGGACTACTCCACGGATGAGTCATTTTCTTGTACAGCAGGACTACTTGTAGATCGTCATGGGACGCCCAAAGTGGCCCCGGATGGAACCGACCTAGGTGTCCTCGACCCTGTCCATGAGGCCGGGAGTCGACATGGTGAGAGGCCCCCTATATGGGGCATCGTCGATGTTCCCTCAACCGGTCTTCAAGTCTGGTCGGACCTCGACTCGTTTGAACTGCTCTTCATCTTTAATTGTCGGTCTTGAAAATGGTTCAACGAGAACTTCCTCCAATCAGTGTATTCTTGCACCCAAGCTACGATGTTGGACTGCATATGAGGTTACTAAAACCACCTCGGTCTCTGGAAATATTGCAGGAGTATGATCGAGCTGCACGTCGAAAAAGTCCCCCCCCCAACCGCTCGCAGCCGGCCTCCAAGCCGGACTACTTCTGAAGTGGTGCGCACCACCTCGGTCTTGAGTTGTCGATGAAGATGGACGGCCTCCACGGAAAAAAATCCTGCTAAGCCGGTTTCTGCGAGCTGATTTTTCGCATAATTTTTTTCGGTTGGTGCAATTTATTCTCCGTCGAAACATATAGCTATTAGCCCTGAAGGTGTGTGTTGGCTTAAAATCCAGTATGCACCTGAAGGATAAAATTAAACCACTGACCCAGTAGCCCACGAGACTCAGTCGGTTCGCAAAGGTCGACTTGAGGATCGAATTCTTGCTTCCTAGTATACTTTAGGAAAATCCACGGTGTGTAGTAGCCTCAGAGACTCGGGTCGAGCGCGAGTGGTCGACCTGAGGATCAAAATCTCCTCAGAAAATATATTGCACTTTGAATTTCCTACATTGAATCGTCAATGCAGTAGCCCCGAGACTCGTGTTGGGCAACATGGCCGACGTGAGGATCGCATCTCCTCGAGAACTAGCTCAACCGAGTACGGTGTTTTGGCACAAGAAGGCCTCAAGGTGTGTACCGACTCAAAATCCGTTATGCACCTAGAACCTTATAGCACTTTAGCACTTGTGCCTTTTGTCATCACCGAGGTGCAGCTTGGCAGAGAAGATGTTGTGTTGCATGATCGAATCCTCTTGGGAACTACCTCAACTAAGTAGCAGTGTTTGGGCATAAGTAGTCCACAGGCCAGTTTTGTAGGATCCGTCGATCAACCTGTCAGATGCCGGCATGGAAATAATTTAGCCATCTTGTTAGCCTTAACAGCCTCCACGTCGGGTCTGTGGGACCCATCGGCTGACCCGCAAGATGCCGGCATGGATAGTTTAGCTATCTTGAGGCGCGGGGTTAACACACTTAAGGACGGTTTTGTGGGACTCGTCGTTTGACCTACGAGATGCTAGCATGGATAACTTAGTCGTCTTGTGGTGTGGGTTTATAACAACCTCCAAGCCGATTCTGCGGGACTCGTTGGTTTTTGGTCGGTTTGGTTTTTATTAAAATAATGTCCTGATCTGAATCTAAATAATTGTGTTAACTGGCTTTTAAATTCAACCTCCTCGGCCAAAAGGCGAGCCTGGAGTGCTTGATACGTCCATTTTGCATCATGTTTTACTACTGTTATTCATAATGTTCTTATGCATAATAATGCTTTTTGGAGTATTTCTAATGTCTTTTCTCTCATAATATGCAAGGTTTACACAAAGAGGGAGAATGTCGGCAGTTGGAATTTTTGACCTGGAAAAACTACATCAGAGTTATCTATTCTGCACATCTCCAAATGAGCTGAAAATTTACGGAGAATTTTTTTGCAATATATGAAAAATATTGAAGCAAATAACTACCAGAGGGGGCCCACCAGGTGGGCACAACCCACCTGGGCGCGTCAGGGAGCCCAGGCGTGCCCTGGTGGGTTGTGCCCTCCTCGGCCCACCTTCGGTGCCCATCTTCTGGTATATAGTTCATTTTGACCTAGAAAAATTAGGAGGGGACTTTCGGGACGAAGCGTCGTCGTCTCGAGGTGGAACTTGGGCAGGAGCACTTTTGCCCTCCGGCGGAGCGATTCCGCCGGGAGAACTTCCCTCCCGGAGGGGGAAATCATCGTCATCATCATCACCAAAAACTCTCCCATCTTTGGGAGGGTAATCTCCATCAAAATCTTCAACAGCACCATCTCCTCTCAAACCCTAGTTCATCTCTTGTGTTCAATCTTTGTACCGGAACCTTAGATTGGTACTTGTGGGTGACTAGTTGTGTTGATTACATCTTGTAGTTGATTACTATATGGTTTATTTGGTGGAAGATGTTGGGGAACGTAGCATGCAATTTCAAAAAATTCCTACGCTCACGCAAGATCTATCTAGGAGATGCATAGCAATGAGAGGGGGAGAGTGTGTCCACGTACCCTCGTAGACCGAAAGCGGAAGCATTTGATAACGCGGTTGATGTAGTCGAACTTCTTCTAGATCCGACCGATCAAGCACCGAACGTACGACACCTCTGAGTTATGCACACGTTCAGCTCGATGACGTCCCTCGTCCTCTTGATCCAGCAAAGGTGTCGAGGAAGAAGATGAGTTCCGTCAGCACGACGGCGTGGTGCGGTGATGGTGAAGTGATCCGCGCAGGGCTTCGTCTAAGCACGATGAAGATATGACCGGAGGCGTAAATTGTGGAGGGGGCGCCACACACGGCTAACAATTGTTGGTGTGTGTTCTAGGCGCCCCCTCCTCATATATATATAGGTGGGAGGGAGAGGGGAGAGGCCAAGGGGTGCCCCAAGTGGGGCCAAATCCCACTTGGGCTCCTGCCCTGGTTCGCCCCCCCCCTTCCTTGTATAGGCGCGAAGGGAAGGAAGGGGGAGGTGGCGCCCCCCTTTCCTTTCTCCCTTGAGGAAGGGAAGGAAGGAGGGACTTTCCCTCCCCCCTTTCCTTTCCCTAGGGCTGGCCGCCCTAGTGGAGGGGCACACTAGCCCCTCGTGGGCTGGTTTGTCCCTCCCTTGGCCCATTAAGCCCATATCTTTGCCGGGGGAGTCTGGAACCCCTTCCGGTGACCCTATATGTACCCGGTACCCTCCGGAACACTTCCGGTGTCCGAATACTATCATCCTATATATGAATCTTTACCTCTCAACCATTTCAAGACTCCTCATCATGTCCGTGATCTCATCCGGGACTCTGGACAACATTCGGTCACCAAATCACATAACTCATATAATACTAAATCGTCATTGAACATTAAGTGTGCGGACCCTACGGGTTCGAGAACTATGTAGACATGACCGAGACACCTCTTCGGTCAATAACCAATAGATGAACCTAGATGCTCATATTGGTTCCTACATATTCTATGAAGATCTTTATCGGTCGAACCGTTATGACAACATACATTATTCCCTTTGTCATCGGTATGTTACTTGCCCGAGATTCGATCGTTGGTATCCACATACCTAGTTCAATCTCATTACCGGCAAGTCTCTTTACTCGTTCCATAATAAATCATCTTGTAACTAACTCATTATTCACTTTGCTTGCAAGGCTTCTTATGATGTGCATTACCGAGAGGGCCCAGAGATACCTCTTCGATACTCGGAGTGACAAATCCTAATCTCAATCTATGCCAACCCAACAAACACCTTCGGAGATACCTGTAGAGCATCTTTATGATCACCCGGTTACGTTGTGACGTTTGATAGCACACAAGGTATTCCTCCGGTGTCCGGGAGTTGCATAATCTCATAGTCGAAGGAATATGTATTTGACATGAAGAAAGCGCAATAAAACTGAACGATCAATATGCTAAGCTAACGGATGGGTCATGTGCATCACATCATTCTACTAATGATGTGATCCAGTTATCAAATGGCAACTCATGTCCGTGGTTAGGAAACCTTATCCATCTTTGATCAACGAGCTAGTCAAGTAGAGGCTCACTAGGGACACAGTGTTTGTCTATGTATTCACACATGTATTTAGATTTCCGGTTAATACAATTCTATCATGAATAATAAAAATTTATCATGATATAATGATATATAAAATAACAACTTTATTATGGCCTCTAGGGAATATTTTCTTCAGTCTCCCACTTGCACTAGAGTCAATAATCTAGTTCACATCGGCATGTGATTTAACACCAATAGGTCACATCTTTATGTGATTAACACCCATAGTTCACATCGCCATGTGACCAACACCCAAAGGGTTTACTAGAGTCAATAATCTATTTCTCATCGCTATGTGATTAACACCCAAAGAGTACTAAGGTGTGATCATGTTTTGCTTGTGAGAGAAGTTTAGTCAACGGGTCCGCCAGATTCACATCCGTATGTATACAAATTTCTATGTCTACAATGCTCTGCATGGAGCTACTCTAGCTAATTGCTCCCACGTTCAATACGTATCTAGATTGAGATTTAGAGTCATCTAGATGAGTGTCAAAGCTTGCATCGACGTAACTCTTTACGACGAACTCTTTATCACCTCCATAACTGAGAAACATTTCCTTAGTCCTCTTTTAAGGTAACTAATGATAATTTTGACCACTGTCCAATGATCTAGCCCTGGATCACTATTGTACCCCCTTGCCAAACTCATCGCAAGGTACACAACAGGTTTGGTACACGGCATGGCATACTTTATAGAACCTATGGCTGAGGCATAGGGAATGACTTTCATTCTCTCTTTATCTTTTGTCGTGGTCGGGTTTTGAGTCTTTACTCAACTTCACACCTTACAATACATGCAAGAACTCCTTCTTTGACTGATCCATTTTGAACTCCTTCAAAATCTTGTCAAGGTATGTACTCATTGAAAGTCTTATCAAGCATCTTGATCTATCTCTATAGATCTTGATGCCCAATACGTAAGCAGCTTCACTGAGGTCTTTCACTGAAAAAATTCTTATTCAATCTATATCATTTTCAATCAACAATATGTCATCCACATATAATATCAGAAATGCTACAGAGCTCCCACTCACTTTCTTGTAAATATAGGCTTCACCATAAGTCTGTATAAAACCATATGCTTTGATCACCTTATCAAAGCGTATATTCCAACTCCAAGATGCTTGCACCAGTCCATAGATGGATCGCTAGAGCTCGCACACTTTGTTAGCACCTTTAGGATTGACAAAATCTTCTGGTTGCATCATATACAACTCTTCTTTAATATCCATTAAGGAATGTAGGTTTTTGACATCTATTTGCCAGATTTCATAATCACAAAATGTGGCAATTGCTAACATGATTCGGACAGACTTAAGCATCGCTATGGGTGAGAAAGTCTCATCGTAGTCAACTCCTTGAACTTTGTCGAAAACCTTTTGCGACAAGTCAAGCTTTGTAGATAGTGACATTACTATCAGTGTCAGTCTTCTTCTTGAAGATCCATTTATTCTCTATGGCTCGCCGATCATCGGGCAAGTCCACCAAAGTCCATACTTTGTTCTCATACATGGATCCTATCTCAGATTTCATGGCCTCAAGCCATTTATCAGAATCTGGCTCATCATATCTTCTTCATAGTTCGTAGGTTCGTCATGGTCTAGTAACATGACTTCCATAATAGGATTACCGTACCACTCTGGTGCGGAACGTGCTCTGTTCGGCCTACGAGGTCCAGTAGTAACTTGATCTAAAGTTTCATGATCATCATCATTAGCTTCCTCTCTAGTTGGTGTAGGCATCACGAGAACGGATTTCACTGACGTGCTATTTTCGAATTCGTGAGAAGGTACAATTACCTCATCAAGTTCTACTTTCCTCCCACTTACTTCTTTCGAGAGAAACTCCTTCTCTAGAAAGGTTCCATTCTTGGCAACAAAGATCTTGCCTTCAGATTTGTGGTAGAAGGTTTACCCAATTTTTTCCTTAGGGTATCCTATGAAGATGCACTTTCTCCGATTTGGGTTCGAGCTTATCAGGCTGAAGCCTTTTGACATAACTGCCGCAACCCCAAACTTTAAGAAATGACAGATTAGGTTTCTTGCCAAACCAAAGTTCATACGGTGTCGTCTCAACGGATTTAGACGGTGCCCTATTTAACGTGAATGCAGTTGTCTCTAATGCATAACCCCAAAACGATAGCGGTAAATCGGTAAGAGACATCATAGATCGCACCATATCTAATAAAGTACGGTTACGATGTTCGAACACACCATTACGCTGTGGTGTTCTAGGTGGCGTGAGTTGTGAAACTATTCCACATTGTTTTAAATGAAGGCCAAACTCGTAACTCAAATATTCGCCTCCGCGATCAGATCGTAGAAACTTTATTTTCTTGTTACGATGATTCTCCATTTCACTCTGAAATTCTTTGAACTTTTCAAATGTTTCAGACTTGTGTTTCATCAAGTAGATATACCCATATCTGCTTGAATCATATGTGAAGGTCAGAAAATAACGATACCCGCCGCGAGCTTCAACACTCATCGGACCGCATACATCGGTATGTATTATTTCCAATAAGTCATTAGCTCGCTCCATTGTTCCGGAGAATGGAGTTTTAGTCATCTTGCCCATGAGGCATGGTTCACAAGTATCAAATGATTCATAATCAAGTGATTCCAAAAGTCCATCTGCATGGAGTTTCTTCATGCGCTTTACACCAATCTGGCCTAAACGGCAGTGCCACAAGTATGTTGCACTATCATTATCAACTTTGCATCTTTTGGCATCAATATTATGAATATGTGTATCACTACGATCGAGATTCAATAAACCATTCACCTTGGGTGTATCACCACATAAGGTTTTATTCATGTAAACAGAACAACAATTATTCTCCAACTTAAATGAATAACCGTATTGCAATAAACATGATCTAATCATATTCATGCTTAGCGCAAACACCAAATAACATTTATTTTAGGTTCAACACTAATTCTGAAGGTAGAGGAGTGTGCGATGGTGATCGTATCAACCTTGGAATCACTTCCAACACACATCGTCACTTTGGTCTTAACTAGTCTCTGTTCATTCTGCAACTCCTGTTTCGAGTTACTAATCTCAGCAACTGAGCTGGTATCAAATACCCAGGGGTTGCTATGAACACTAGTAAATTACACATCAATAACATGTATATCATATATACCTTTATTCACTTTGCCATCCTTCTTATCCGCCAAGTATTTGGGGTAGTTCTGCTTCTAGTGACCATTTCCTTTGCAATAGAAGCACTTAGTTTCAGGCTTGGGTCTAGCTTTGGGCTTCTTCATGGGAGTGGCAACTTGCTTGCCATTCTTATTGAAGTTCCCTTTCTTTCCCTTGCCCTTTTACTTGAAACTACTGGTCTTGTCAACCATCAACACTTGATGCTCTTTCTTGATTTCTACCTTCGCCGATTTTCAGCATCGTGAAGAGCTCGGGAATCATTTTTGTCATCCCTTGCATATTATAGTTTATCATGAAGTTCTAGTAGGTTGGTGATAGTGACTAGAGAACTCTGTCAATCACTATCTTATCTGGAAGATTAACTCCCACTTGATTCAAGCGATTGTAGTACCCAGATATTCTAAGTACATGCTCACTGGCTGAGCTATTCTCCTCCATCTTGTAGGCAAAGTACTTGCCAGAGGTCTCATACCTCTTGACATGGGCATGAGTCTAAAATATCAATTTCAACTCTTGGAACATCCCATATGCTCCATGGCATTCAAAACATTTCTGAAGTCCCGGTTCTAAGACGTAAAGCATGGTGCACTAAACTATCAAAGAGTCATCATATCGAGCTTGCAAAACGTTCATAATGTTTGTATCTGCTCCTGCAACAAGTTTGTGAGCCAGTGGTGCATCAAGGACATAATTCTTCTGTGCAGCAACGAGGATAATCCTCCGATCACGGTGTAGCGACCAGACCTCAAACAGTCTGATCTCTGTGCATCAGTGTCATCCCTGGATCGGTAATGCTGACACGCACAGTACTTGAGGATTTATAACAGAGTAGCAATCCCACACTTATTACACCGAATGTCTCAAAAGAGAACTTATTACAATAAATATGGCTTAAGGCCATCTAAAACAATAACAGTGGAAGGCTTGGAAGATAAAGTGAGTCCATCAACTCCAATGGCATCACTGAGTGAAAGACAACGACCTATGGCTCCTTACTCGTCGTCTGAAAAGTCTGCAACATGAACGTTGCAGCCCGAAACGGGTCAGCACATGGAATATGCTGGCAATGTAACACAAGAGAGTAATGAACAGAATAGTTGCTATCACTACATGCATATTTGGCTGGTGGTAAGCTCTATGGTTAATATGTTTTTGCGAAAAGCCAATTTTACCCTACAACAAAGAAATAAATTTTATTTAACTATCATGGTGGTTGTTAAACATTGAGAAGGTTCCTCCAACTCAATCCCAATTAAGCATCATCATTAAACCCAATCAAATTATATTAAGAGTGATGAGATCAACATGATAATCCAAGAACTAGATACTCAAAACGTCCATAACCGGGGACACGGCTAACCATGATTAGTTTGTACACTCTGCAGAGGTTTGCGCACTTTTCCCCACAAGACTCGAATACATCCATGGTCGGAGATTCGAGACACAGTCTTTCTGAAGCATTAACTCTCTACTCTGGGTAGACAGTACCACCTACAACCCACTACATCTGCTAGTCTACCTCTTCAAGAGCTTCACGCAACTTACTCAACTATGCCAGAGCCCATAATGGCTTGTGGCTGCACACGGAAGTTTCTAGCATGAATAATCTTATGATCCCTTTGAGCCTGGGTGGCGGACCGTAGGATGATCACACGGGTCCTCCGGGATATCCTAGGACAACACTGGATTCTCCAGGTGCCCACAAGCAATCCACCCCAGATGTGTATTTAAGTTGCCACCTTAAGTTGAACCATTAATTAACAAACTCACATCTATCATGGATACACTCAAACCCAATCCACGTCTACTAGCATAGCATAGCAATATAAGCAACATAGAAGTAACTCCCATAGGTTTGATAATAAACAGGTAAATAGGTACTACCTCATCTACTTCCCAAAACCCACAAGTTAATCAAATCCTAACCATGCAATTGTTTGAGGATTGATCTAATGCAATAAAACTGGGTAGTAAAGAGGTATGATCAAAGTGTTACTTGCCTTGCTGATGATCCGTGAAACCTAGAGACTCGTAGTAGCACGCTTCGCACTCCAGGTACTCTATCGCAAACAAACAAGCATACAATAAGCACTCAACTAGAAGCACGGGTAAAACTCAAATAAGAGATCTAACCAGAAAGTTCAACTTAAGAACTCCGGTTTGCAAAAAGAATCAAATCAAACGAAGCAACAAAACTCAAATTGCGAAAGAAACAAGATCCGTTTACTAATCTGGACTTAAATCAAATTTTACAGTAGCAAAATCTTGTTCAAGTTGGTTAAACAGAAAGAGGGCTTCGAAACGAAGATCTAGGCGCTTGAATCACCTGATTCCGACAAACGAGCGAAAAGATAAACTAAAACGAAAATCGGGTCAGAAATCGCGATCGAAAATAATCGCGGAAAAACCCTGGAAAAAGAAAAACTGACGAACGTTCGCTGTTTGCGGCTAACGAGTGAAAACCGTTCGTTAAAACGAACGTACGAACGGGCGTTCGCTAAATAACTAAACCAGTAAAAAAACCGATCCAAAAAATATAACCGCGGGTTTCTAAAAAAACCGAACGGTTTTCTGACGAAAACCGGCGGCTACCTCGGTTCGCGTGGCGGCGGCGGCGGTCAACTCCGGCGGCGAGGTCGGCGGCGGCGTCCGGCAACGGCGGCGCGGGGTCGCGGCGCGGCGGCGGCACGGTCGCGGGTTAGGGTTAGGGTTCGGTGGCGGCGGCGGGTGGGCTAGGGTGGGCTGCGGGATCGGCGGGGCGGCTTATAAAGCATGGGGCGGCGGAAGTCCTAGTCGGGTACGGCCCGACTGAGTCGGTTGACTTAAAAAAAAATCCGCACAGAAAAACGAAGAAAAGAAATACTAAACGGACTCCAAAAATCCTGAAATAAATTTTCCCCGTCTTCTAAAAATCTACCGGACAAGGTGAACATTTATTTAGGACTCTAATGCAATTTTGGAAAACGCATATTTTTCCTAATTCAAATAAAATAGCGATAAAAACTCCGAATAAAATCTCATTTGATTTTAATATTAAATCTCAAATATTTCTTTATTTTGGGGAAGTCATTTTATCCCCCCTCTTCTATTTTTATAAAGAAATATTCAAAGAGAAAATAATTAAAATCAAACGATCCTCTTTTCAAAATTTGAGAAAACTCAAATATGAAAATAACGAGATCCCCAACTCTCTCCGTGGGTCCTTGAGTTGCCTAGAATTTCTAGGATCAAGCCAAAATGCAATAAAATATGATATGCAATGATGATCTAATGTATAACATTCCAAATTGAAAAATTGGGATGTTACACACGGACCCAGTCCGCATCATTGCTACTATCATCTTTCAACTTAGTTTTCTCTAGGAACATATCAAAAATAAAACAGGGGAGCTATACGCGAGATATTGATCTACAACATAGATATGCAAATGCTATTAGGACTAAGTTCATGATAAATTAAATTCAATTAATCAAATTACTTAAGAACTCCCACTTAGATAGACATCCCTCAAGTCATCTAAATGATATGTGATCCAAATCAACTAAACCATGTCCGATCATCACGTGAGATGGAGTAGTCATCGATGGTGAACATCTCTATGTTGATCATATCTACTATATGATTCACTTTTGACCTTTTGGTCTCCAGTGTTCCGAGGCCATGTCTGTACATGTCAGGCTCGTCAAGTTTAACCTGAGTATTCCGCATGTGCAAAACTATCTTGCACCCACTGTATGTGAACGTAGAGCCTATCACACCCGATCATCACGTTGTGTCTCAACACGATGAACTATCGGAACGGTGCATACTCAGGGAGAACACTTATACCTTCAAATTTTAGTTAACGGATCATCTTATAATGCTACCGCCGTACTAAGCAAAATAAGATGCATAAAAGATAAACATCACATGCAATCAAAATATGTGACATGATATGGCCGTCATCATCTTGTGCTTTTGATCTCCATCTCCAAAGCATCGTCATGATCTCCATCGTCACTGGCTCGACACCTTGATCTCCATTGTAGCGTCGTGGTCGTCTTGCCAATTATTGCTTCTACAACTATCGCTAACGCATAGTGATAAAGTAAAGCAATTACATGGCGTTTGCATTTCATACAATAAAGAGACAACCATAAGGCTCTTGCCAGTTGTCGATAACTTTTACAAAACATGATCATCTCATACAATAATGTATATCACATCATGTCTTGACCATATCACATCACAACATGCCCTGCAAAAACAAGTTAGACGTCCTCTACTTTGTTGTTGCAAGTTTTACGTGTCTGCTACGGGCTTCTAGCAAGAACCATTCTTACCTACGCATCAAAACCACAACGGTGATTTATCAAGTTTGCTGTTTTAACCTTCAACAAGGACCGGCCGCAGTCAAATTCGATTCAACTAAAGTAGGAGAAACAGACACCCGCCAGCCACCTTTATGCAAAACTAGTTGCATGTCTGTCGGTGGAACCGGTCTCATGAACGTGGTCATGTAAGGTTGGTTTGGGCCGCTTCATCCAACAATACCGCCGAATAAAAATAAGACATTGGTGGTAAGCAGTATGATGATCATCGCCCACAACTCTTTGTGTTCTACTCGTGCATATCATCTACGCATACCTGGCTCGGATGCCACTGTTGGGGAACGTAGCATGAAATTTCACAAAAATTCCTACGCTCACGCAAGATATATAGCAAGGAGAGGGGGAGAGTGTGTCCACATACCCTCGTAGACCGAAAGCGGAAGCATTTGATAACACGGTTGATGTAGTCGAACTTCTTCTAGATCCGACCGATCAAGCACCGAACATACGACACCTTAGAGTTCTGCACACGTTCAGCTCGATGACGTCCCTCGTCCTCTTGATCCAGCAAAGGTGTCGAGGAAGAAGATAAGTTCCGTCAGCACGACGGCATGGTGACGATGATGGTGAAGTGATCCGCGCAGGGCTTCGCCTAAGCACTAAGATATGACCGGAGGCGTAAATTGTGGAGGGGGGGGGGGCGCCGCACACGGCTAACAATTGTTGGTGTGTGTTCTAGGCGCCCCCTCCTCATATATATAGGTAGGAGGGAGAGGGGAGAGGCCAAGGGGTGACCCAAGTGGGGCCGAATCCCACTTGGGCTCCTGCCCTAGTTCGCCCCCCTTCCTTGTATAGGCGCGAGGGGAAGGAAGGGGGAGGTGGCGCCCCCCTTTCCTTTCTCCATTGAGGAAGGGAGGAAAGGAGGGACTTGCCCTCCCCCTTTCCTTTCCCTAGGGCCGGCCGGCTTGGTGGAGGGGCACACCAGCCCCTCGTGGGCTGGTTTGTCCCTTCCTTGGCCCATTAAGCCCATATCTTTGCCGGGGGTGTCCGAAACCCCTTCCGGTGACCCTATATGTACCGGTACCCTCCGGAACACTTTCGGTGTCCGAATACTATCGTCCTATATATCAATCTTTACCTCTCAGCCATTTCGAGACTCCTCGTCATGTCCGTGATATCATCCTAGGCACCTAACAACATTCGGTCACCAAATCACATAACTCATATAATACTAAATCGTCATCGAACGTTAAGCGTGCAGACCCTACGGGTTCGAGAACTATGTAGACATGACCGAGACACATCTCCGGTCAATAATCAATAGCGGAACCTGGATGCTCATATTGGTTCCTACATATTCTATGAATATCTTTATCGGTCGAACCGTTATGACAACATACATTATTCCCTTTGTCATCGGTATGTTACTTGCCCGAGATTCGATCGTCAGTATCCACATACCTAGTTCAATCTCATTACAGGCAAGTCTCTTTACTCGTTCCATAATACATCATCTTGTAACTAACTCATTATTCACTTTGCTTGCAAGGCTTCTTATGATGTGCATTACCGAGAGGGCCCAAAGATACCTCTCCGATACTCGGAGTGACAAATCCTAATCTCGTTCTATGCCAACCCAAAAAACACCTTCGGAGATACCTATAGAGCATCTTTATAATCACCCAGTCACGTTGTGATGTTTGATAGCACACAAGGTATTCCTCCGGTGTTCGGGAGTTGCATAATCTCATAGTCGAAGGAATATGTATTTGACATGAAGAAAGCAGTAGCAATAAAACTGAACGATCAATATGCTATGCTAACGGATGGGTCATGTCCATCACATCATTCTCCTAATGATGTGATACCGTTATCAAATGGCAACTCATGTCCATGGTTAGGAAACCTTAACCATCTTTGATCAACGAGCTAGTTAAGTAGAGGCTCACTAGGGACATAGTGTTTGTCTATGTATTCACACATGTATTTAGGTTTCCGATTAATACAATTCTATCATGAATAATAAACATTTATCATGATATAAGGAAATATAAAATAACAACTCTATTATTGCCTCTAGGGCATATTTCCTTCAGAAGATTATATGTTCAGATCCATTATGCTATTTAATACCCCTCTGATCTTGAGCATGATTATCATTTGTGAGTAGTTACTTTTGTTCTTGAGGTCACGGGAGAAATCTTGTTGCAAGTAATCACGTGAACTTGATATGTGTTCGATATTTTGATGATATGTATGTTGTGACTCCCTTAGTGGTGTCATCTGAACGTCGACTACATGGCACTTCACCTTATTAGGGCCTAAGGGAATGCATTGTGGAGTAGTTATTAGATGGTGTGTTGCTAGAGTGACAGAAGCTTAAACCCTAGTTTATGCGCTACTTCGTAAGGGACTGATTTGGATCCAAAAGTTTAATCTTAATACTTTTCTTGTAGTTGCGGATGCTTGCGAGGGAGTTAATCATAAGTAGGAGGTTTGTTCAAGTAAGAACATCACCTAAGCATCGGTCCACCCACGTATCAAATTATCAAAGTAGCGAACACGAATCAAATCAACATGCTGAAAGTGACTAGATGAAATTCCCGTGTACCCTCAAGAACGCTTTGCTTATCATAAGAGACCGTTTTGGCCTATCCTTTGTCACAAAAGGATTGGGCTACCTTGCTGCACTTTATTTACCATTACCGTACTTGATCGTTGCAAATTATCTTGCTATCAAACTACTTGTTACTAACAATTTCAGTGCTTGCAGAATTTACCTTGCTGAAAACCACTTGTCATTTCCTTCTGCTCCTCGTTGAGTTTGACACTCTTAATTATCGAAAGGACTACGATTGATCCCCTATACTTGTGGGTCATCAAGGCTCTTCTCTGGCGCCGTTGCCGGGGAGCGAAGCGCTCTTGGTAAGGAAAAATTATTACTACATGCTGAAATTTATTGTCACTTGTTACTATGGAGAACAATCCTTTGTGGGGTTTGTTCGGGGTATCTTCACCTCGACCGGAACCACAATTAGTTGCCCCTCAACCTACTGCACCTACTGAAAATATTGGTTATGAAATTACTTCGGGTATGATAGAACAATTGCTAGCTAATCCTTATGCAGGAGATGGAACTGAACACCCTGATATGCACTTGATATATGTGGATAAAATTTATGGATTATTTAAGCTTGCAGGTTTATCTGGAGATGAAGCTAAGAAGAAGGTTTTCCCTTTATCTTTGAAGGGAAAAGCATTGACATGGTATAGGCTATGCGATGATATTAGATCTTGGAACTGGAATCGATTGAAGTTGGAATTTCACCAAAAAAATTATCCTATGCATCTAGTTCATCGTGATCGGAATTACATATATACTTTTTGGCCTCGTGAAGGAGAAAGTATCGCTCTAGCTTTGGGGGGGGGGCTTAAGTCAGTGTTATATTCATGCCCCAATCATGATCTCTCAAGGGAAATTATTATTCAGAACTTTTATGCTCGGCTTTCTCGTGATGATCAATCCATGCTTGCTACTTCTTGTACTGGTTCTTTTATGAAGAAGACTATTGAATTCAGGTGGGATCTTCTAGAAAGAATTAAGCAACTCTTAAGATTGTAACTTGACGAGGGTAAAGAGTCAGGTATTAAGCTCGAGTTTGATTGTGTTAAATCTTTTATGCATACCGATGCTTTTCAAAAGTTTAGCACTAATTATGGACTTGACTCTGAGATAGTAGCCTTTTTCTGTGAATCATTTGCTACTCATGTTGATCTCCCTAAGGAGAATTGGTTTAAATATCACCCCCCTATTAAATAAGGAATTAAAGAACCGGTGATAGCTAAAGATGAAACTATTATTTACAATGTTGATCCAGTTGTGCCTACTGCTTATATTGAAAAACCACCTTTCCTTGTTAGGATAAAGGAACATGCTAAGGTTTCAAGGCCCAGTTATTTTGCCAGAATCTGGGGATTCTCCCAGAATCCGACCCCTACCCAGCTTCTCCCAGAATCTTTTCAGTAGGTGCAGCTGGGTAGGGGTCGGATTCTGGGAGAATCCCCAGATTCTGACAAAAGAACTGGGCCCAACTATGGTTCGCAAAAGTAATATTAGAGCACCTAAACATGCTGAACAAATTAAAGTAGAACCTAGTGTTGCTATGGTTAAAGATCTCCTGGTAGAAAATATTGATGGGCATGTTATTTACTTCTGTGATGAAGCTGCTAGAATTGCCAAACCCGATGAAAAAGATAAACACATACATGTTGTTGGCATGCTTGTTGTCTTAGTTAAAATAGGAGATCATTGTTATCATGGTTTATGTGACTTAGGTGCTAGCATGAGTGCTATCCCTTTTACCTTATATCAAGAAATTATGAATGACATAGCACCCGCTGAAATAGAGGACATAGATGTTACTATTAAACTTGCTAATAGAGACACCAGCACACCTCTTGGGATTGTTAGAGATGTTGAAGTCCTGTGTGGGAAAACAAAATATCCTACTGATTTTCTTGTTCTTGCCCTGGTACGCCTCGGTGCTATACAAACGGTTTTTAACCCCTTTCCGCGACGACATTTGGAACCGTCACCTAGTGAGTGTGGGCGATAGGGGGTTCCTTCCCACACGACCCAGAAACCGTCGGGGATAGGGAGCCAAGATGCATATACAGTACTCCCACTCGTTTGTGCGCGCATTGCCATCGCAGTCGGTATTCTGTGGTGCTACGTTTACGATGCGCGGCCCATCACAAACGGTTCACTATTATAGAACGTGTATGATAAGCATACAATCACACACATTTGCTTTTCCCAAACCATATGCGATAACTAATTAAGAAGATTAGCTAATCGTCATACGAGTGTCGGACAGGATTACGAAACGTCGAGCCATCGTAACATCATCGTACACAACAACTATCACACACGCTCTTGTGTGGTGCAACGTTTATGATGAATACTTCATCAGAAACAATTCATGGTTGCTAATCGTGTACGATAAGGAAACTATCGAGATTAACTAACCTCGATGGAAAACAACAGTCGTTCCCAAAATTGTCCTGTGTAGGTACATCGAGAGGCACGTTAAGCACAATAGGCTAAACATCAACCAAAATTATCCATGGCAGACAAAATAATCTCCAAAAGATAGCTTTAGTGTGTAGGTTTAAGCATGCTAGTAAAGCAAAACAAGTGGAAAGGTGTGTTAACTGCAACAGGCACTGGTACGCGTCGGTCCTAAACAAACGTTTTTTAACCCCTTTTCGCGACGGCATTTGGAACCGTCACCAAGTGAGTGTGGGCGATAGGGGGGTCCTTCCCACATGACCCAGAAACCGTCGGGGATAGGGAGCCTTGATGCATACAGTTGTCCCTATATAACCGTTTCTGATATCTCGAATATCCCAAACGCTTCATCCTTGCTACTCGTTTGTGCTCGCATTGCCATCGCAGCCGGAGTTTTGTGGTTCTGCCTAAAACCAGGCAGATTCTAGGCACGGGAGTTTTCCAGGCAGATTCTAGGCACGGGAGTTTTACGATGCCTGGCACATCACAAATAGTTCATGATTATAAACCGTGTACGGTGGGTAGACAATCACACACATTTAGTTTTCCCGCACCGTATGTGATAGTGTCTGACATCACACATGCTTTGCAAACGGCAACTGTGTGCATGCTTGCACACGTTTCCTCTCTATGAACCGTCTCGGATTATGGTGTATATCGCAAACGTTTGTGTTTTACCAACCGTGTGTGTCGTAATGACCTACACAACATAATTTTGCCCTAATTTAATTGCTGCTATTTAAAATTGTACCTAATTTAAACTTGAAAGTAGGCTATAGCTTTATTCATATCCATCAGGTTCAAACAACCAATGCATTATTCGATTCACAGGTACATATGTTTAAGAATTACATAAGCACCAAATAAAGAATGATGTACCAGGGTTCTATACTTGTACTGTTACAGATGGTAAAGAAAGAGGCGACAGACATTCCAGTTGCTGAACAAGGTGAACGATGCTTTTACTCGAGGACTGTTTGATCTTCCTCTCCCTCGTGATAGTGCGGGTGACTTCCCGGTTGTCCAATACACTGACGACACGATTTTAGTTATGCAGGCATGTCCAGTGCAGGCTGCCCGTATGAAAGCTATCCTAGCAGATTATGCTACTTCCATTGGGCTGAAGATCAATTTTCAGAAATCAACTCTTATACCCATTAACATTGATCACCGACGTGCTTGTGAACTGGCTGGGGTTTTTGGTTGCTCTGTTGGTTCCATGCCCTTCACATACCTCGGCCTGCCAATGGGCACGACGAGGCCCAGTGTCCTTGATCTTGTGCCGCTGGTTCATGCAGTTGAGCGGAAGACATCCACTGCGCTGTCACTGATGTCATCCAGGGCTAAACTGACCTTGGTCAATTCAGTTGTGACTTCGATGCTGATATATGCAATGTGCACAATCAAAATGCACCCAAAGGTGATTGAACATCTGGACAAGCTGCGTAGATATTGCCTCTGGGCTAAAAACTCTGACGATGGGGTCAAAAATAACTCTCTCGCGGCCTGGGAACTTGTCTGCCACCCAAAACGCTGAGGAGGCCTTGGTGTTATTGATATTAAAACACAGAATGCAGCCCTCCTCCTAAAACATCTATTCAAATTCTATAATCATGAAGATGTTCCCTGGGTGGAGCTTGTTTGGGATGCCTGCTACAGAAACAAGATGCCGCATGCATCTGAGGCGGTGGGCTCTTTCTGGTGGAAGGATGTGATGCAACTTAGTGGGATCTTCCGAGGGATCACTAAAGTCACCCCCGGGGATGGCTCTAGTGCTCTGTTCTGGAAAGATGTTTGGTTTGATAATACTCAGGATTCCCCAATAATGGATATATATCCACGAGCCTTTTCATTTTGCTTGAATGAGGACGACTCCATTGCTAAGGTTCTTACGGCAACTGACCCAGCCATGATTTTTAGTCTACCTCTCTCGACCCAGGCGAGAGAGGAAATCAAAGAGATCCAGGAGGGGTTGCCGCAAAATCGGCTGGCCGCCGACCGCTGTGATGTCTGGGAATGCATGCTCGGGCGTTTCTCGTCCAAGAAGTTCTATAACCACTGCTACAAACAGGTTGTGGTAGATGAGGCGTTTGGATGGCTCTGGAAAGCTAAAAGCCCGATCAAATTCAAGATGTTTGGGTGGCTACTCCTAGTTGATCGTCTGAATACCAGGAATATGCTCAAACGCAGACATTTTGTTGTCGTGGGGGGCAACTATACATGCATGTTCTGTCAAAACCCTCCAGAGGAAACGGTGGAGCATCTGTTCTTCAATTGCCCTTTAGTCAGCGCTGCTGGGATGTAGTTGGAATGACATGGCCGATAGATGACAACAGACTGGCTCTTCTGCATGGAGGTAGGGATAATTGGAGACAACCTCTTTTCATGGATATCTTTCTCTTGGCTGCTTGGAGTCTTTGGATGGAGAGAAACAATCAACACTTTAGAGGGATTCAGCATTCCTATGGAGCATGGCTGGCTAGATTCAAGCATCTCTTGGAGCTGCTAACACATAACTGCCGAGAGGAACTTCATCCCTTCATGTCTAATTACATTGTAAATTTGGGTCACTAGGACCGTGGATAGCTTGCATGGCCGGGGGGCCACAAAAACCCTTTGTAACACATATGTAATTGTCCCTTTGTGAGTAATACAAAGTCAGTGGGAGCCTCTCCCACTGTCATTCTTTCTCAAAAAAAAGCGGAATGGCCCTATTATGCTCTCCTGGATGGAAAAGCCATGTAGGACTCTAGTCCAACCCCTTGTGATGGCCGACCGCCAATCATGTAGTTTGAGAGGTAATCTTGAGTAAACTGCTTCAGGATCCACTGCAAAAGAAAAAAGATTCATATATTGTCATCTAACACAACTCATTACGGGCAGTAAAAAGAAGGCTACAGGGTTCTTACTTACCATCCTGCAGTTCACAGTTGTCTTTCATAAAGTGTAAACAAATAGTTCAATTGACATCTTTTGACCCATTTTAATAACAATCTTTATCAGTTTCCTCACTTGATGGTGGTTCATGAATATCTCATTGCCCCATACGCAGAAAGGGTCGAAGTGTGGATCTTTGGCAATGATATATGTACCTAAAAGCACCAAGTTAATATTAGAAGCTAAACAACAATTGAAAAATGATGTAGTACAACACTCCATCCATCCCATTATATAAGAGTTTATTACATGTATATCTAGACATCATCAGAACATTAAGGTAACACTCTTCCTTGTTGCTATGTAGCCCGAGATTGCATATTTAGTCATTCAGTACAATGCATGTTGCTAAACAATAATTGAAAAACGAAAAGGCATGTTAACTGCAATATCCTTAATAGCAACCAAATATCGTAATTCATAGTGGTATTGTTGAAACTGTTATTGATGAAATTGAACTGCACGGCAAATAGTTGCACATATAGAGCATCACATTGTGAAGAACTAAAATAAACAAGTCATAAGGACATCTCTAGGCGATCCTTAAAAAGTTAAAGGACTAAAACCCTTAGTGGATATATATATATACTCCAGCAATTTTTGGCCTTTTCTAGTCGATCCCCTAAACTTAAGGTTGTAAACTTCAATTTGATCAAGCTCAAAGCAGGTTCAACCAAAAGTAGCATGCATTCAAACATAAAGATAAATAGTTTTGCATAACCGAACATAAAACATAAATTTAAACTAGCTAAACTACTTTCAGTCGAAGTAGAGGTCGAGCCAATCCTTCCTCGTCATGTACGGTGTGCCGCGAGCCAGGTCCGGGCCAGTACCGTCGTCGGGGTCGTTGGGGAAGGCACTCCTCCACTCGTCGACGTCGATCTCCTCGTCCTCGGGGCCCACCTCGATGCCCTCCACGCCGCTGTCGCCGCCGCCTTTGACCTCGTCATCAGAGGAGAGCGCGATAACCTCGCCGCCCTCCGCGCCGCCGTCCTCGCCGCCTTCGACCTTGTCATCGGAGGAGAGCGTGATAACCTTGCCGCCCTCTGCGCCGGCAAAGATCGCCCGCTCTGCCTCCACGAGCTCCGGGTGCTGCCGGCGGAGCTCTTGCGTGTAGGCCTCGTCGGCGGCCTCGGCCTCGAGGCACTCCCATGCCTCACGGTCCTCCCGTGCCATAGCCGAGCTCACCACCCTGGCTCCGGTGGAACGAGGTGGACCGGACGTGTGCCGAAGGGGAAATTTAGCCTAGCCGTCGCGCCGTGGTAGCAGACCTGCCAGCGGTCGTACTCCATGGCCGCAAGCTCGGCCGTGTGGAAGCTACCGAGCCACCGGTGGGTGTAGGTCTCTCGATCAGTAATCTCAGCGACCCACGTCCCCCACCGCCGCTGCCGGACCCCGAGGTAGGACTTCGTCAGCTGCCGGGTCCGAGGGAGGACGGGGAAGTCCTCGAACCGGCATAGGGGCGCGGCGGCGGGCGGATCAAGGGACCGGCGACGGCGGATCGGGCCCGTGGAGGACGACGGGGACACCTCAGCGCCCACCTCGCCGGCGTCGGGCGAAAAGGCAGCGATAAACCTCTTTTTGGCCATTGGCTCCTTGAGCTCCCCAGCACACGGACAGAGGTTGAGGATGGAGGCGCCGGCGATGGCGGCGACCTACCAATGGTTTTGAGGGTTGTGTGTGTCTGTGTGAGCGGAGGTTTTGGGGTGTGTGTGGAGGGGGGCAAGGTTGTGTTTGAGGAAATACTGCGGCAACTGAAAATTTTACTAGGCGGGAGTAACAAGGCGGGGTTACTGAAAATTTGGATCAAGGGCGAGCAGATATTTTTGAGATTGCGAGGGATGCAGAGGCGGGAGTAAAATGCCGGGGCTAATGAAAATTTGAATCAAGGGACTGAAGCAGAGCGGGAGTAACAGACATCGCACACGGTCCGCACATACAATCGTGTGCTATCAAACATTATAACCTTTCACGCGGTAGATATTTTCGAGATTGCGAGGGATGCAGAGGCGGGAGTTTTTGGGGAGTGAGCTAGTGTGCTTGACACGCCGGCTGTGGACTGTAGCCGACGCACCTTCTCGGTAAGCCATAGGCGTACTATACACCGACCGTGCTCCAAGATATTTTGTACTACATCCCACACGGTTGGTGATAATAAACTGTGTGGGATCTACTTGATTTGAATTACAAAATGGGGTCACAACGGCAATGGACGCTATTTGAATTGTTAGACCTTTTATCTGCACTGAACATGCAACTATATGTGTGTCGTAAAAGAATTGGAATTATTCAGGGTTCGTTTGGACATTTTATACATTAAACTGGTTTTCTAGCCACTTCACGTGCACAATTCAAAATTAAACTACATGCACATGCTCCGGTGCATACAAATTGGTTGAAAAATCAAATCTGTGTCCTTCAGTGCATGCTTAGGTCCCATGCAAGAAATGGGAATGAATTTTTTGGGGTTCGTTTGGCCTTTTTTATACATTAAATGGGTTTTTTCTAGGAATTTTATGTGCATAATTCAAATTTGAACTACAAGCACATGCTCCAATGCACCAAAGTTGGTTGAAAAATCACATGTGCGTCCTTGGGTGAATTTCTAGGTCCCATGCAAGAGATGGGAATGAATTTCAAACACCAGGGCACTGTTGATTGCCGGCAAAACATTGAGATACCTGGTTTTTAAATTCTAGTAAATCCAAAACTCGTCTAAAATTCATGAAACTTGGCATGCTATCATGGAACGGCATCAACATGTTGTGGTGAAAATTTTGTCCCATTTGGGACAGGTTTGGGTAGAAGCTTCTCACAAACCAGAGCTTCTCACAATAAGCATCATGGTTTCGATAGGGAACGTACCACCTCTGGGGACGGTACGATATTCGTTGCCTCTTATTGCTTTCAAAAAATTTCTAGTGTCAACATAGAACAACAGGAGTGTTGTGTTTAATCTTGGAATTTTTCGGGGTTCGTTTGGCCTTTTTTATACATTAACTGGGTTTTCTAGGCATTTTATGTGCATAATTCGAATTTGAACTACAGGCACAGCTCCAATGCACTAAAGTTGGTTGAAAATCACATGTGTGTCCTTGGGTGAATTTCTAGGTCCCATGCAAGAGATGGGAATGAAATTCAAACACCAGGGCATTGTTGATTGCCGGCAAAACGTTGAGATGCCTGGTTTTTAAATTCTAGTAAATCTAAAACTCGTCTGAAATTCATGAAACTTGGCATGCTATCATGGAGCGGCATCAACATGCCGTGGTAAAAAAATTGTCCCATTTGGGGCAGGTTCGGGTATAAACTTCTCACAAACCAGAGCTTCTCACAACAAGCATGATGGTTTCTATAGGGAACGTCCCACCTTTGGGGACAAAACGATATCCATTGCCTCTTATTGCTTTCAATTTTTTCTCGTGTCAACATAGAACAACAGGAGTGTTGTGTCAATTTTTGGGATTTTTCGGGGTTCGTTTGGACATTTTTATGCATTAACTGAGTTTTCAATGTATTTATGTGCATAGTTCAAATTTGAACTACATGCACATGCTCTAGTGCATATAAATTGGTTGAAAAATCAAATCTGTGTCCTTGGGTGCATGCTTAGGTCCCATGCAAGAAATGGGAATGAATTTCAAACACCAGGGCACCGTTGATTGCCGACAAAACATTGAGATGCCTGGTTTTTAAATTCTAGTAAATCCAAAACTCGTCTGAAATTCATGAAACTTGGCATGCTATCATGGAGTGGCATCAACATGCCGTGGTAAAATTTTTGTCCCATTTGGGGCAGGTTTGGGTATATGCTTCTCACAAACCAGAGCTTCTCACAACAAGCCTGATGGTTTCGGTAGGGAATGTACGTCCCACCTTTGGGGACGAAACGATATCCATTGCCTCTTATTGCTTTCAAAAATTTTCTAGTGTCAACATAGAACAACAGGAGTGTTGTGTCAATTTTTGTGATTTTTTGGGGTTCATTTGGACATTTTTATGCATTAACTGGGTTTTCTAGGCATTTTATGTGCATAATTCAAATTTGAACTACAAGCACATGCTCCAATGCACTAAAGTTGGTTGAAAAATCTAATATGTGTCCTTGGGTGAATTTCTAGGTCCCACGCAAGAGATGAGAATGAAATTCAAACACCAGGGCATTGTTGATTGCCGGCAAAACATTGAGATGCCTGGTTTTTAAATTCTAGCAAATCCAAAACTCGTCTGAAATTCATGAAACTTGGCATGCTATCATGGAGCGGCATCAACATGCCATGGTAAAAAAATTGTCCCATTCTGGGCAGGTTCGGGTATATGCTTCTCACAAACTAGAGCTTCTCACAACAAGCATGATGGTTTCGGTAGGGAATGTCCCACCTTTGGGGACGAAACGATATCCATTGCCTCTTATTGCTTTCAAAAAAATGCTCGTGTCAACATAGAACAACATGAGTGTTGTGTCAATTTTTGGGATTTTTCGGGGTTCGTTTGGACATTTTATGCATTAACTGAGTTTTCAATGCATTTATGTGCATAATTAAAATTTGAACTACATGCACATGCTCCAGTGCATATAAATTGGTTGAAAAATAAAATTTGTGTCCTTGGGTGCATGCTTAGGTCCCATGCAAGAAATGGGAATGAATTTCAAACACCAGGGCACCGTTGATTGCCGGCAAAATATTGAGATGCTTGGTTTTTAAATTCTAGTAAATCCAAAACTCGTCTGAAATTCATGAAACTTGGCATGCTATCATGGAATGGCACCCGACATGCTGTGGCATTTTTTGTGTCCATTTTGAGAGAAGGCGCATTCGAATAATGACAGCCAACAAAGGCATTTTGAAAAAATAGCTGCCACTTTAATATCTCAAACGTTTGTAGAATTCAAATCGTTTGCGTTCTGTTAACCATTCACGTGACGTCACGTGTCTTGGTTTTAATGGCTGTAGGAGGTGCCGTGCGGATAGCTGCTTGACCTTGACTGAACGGGAGGCGTGCCCAGTCCGGTGCGCAGGCTGACCGAGAGGCGTGCAAGCTGTCCTCCAATGCGTAGGCTCACCGGGAAGCGTGTGAGCTGTACGCTGCGCATGCTCACTGGGAAGTGAGCCCTTTGACTTCCATGGCTGCCCGCCTTCCTCTCCATTAATGGTGCCCAAGCCGCTGTTTAATACGGGCGGCCTTACTGTTCGCCTCCTATTCCCCTCCTCCCGCAGACCTCCACCAACGCCATGGCGCAGAACGATCATCTGCCACTAGTCTTCAAGTTTGGTGAAGTCGACTCCGAGCCGGAGGAGATAGAAAATAAGGAGGAATGGGGCCTCATGGACGTGGCCCAGAATGAGCTGGCCGCGACGGTTGCTGCCCCTGCTCCCGTCCCAGCTCCCATCCCCACGACCGCGCCAACGACCATCCCCGTAGCATTGACGGGCTGGTCGCCGAGCACTATCGCAGAGCTAGAAGCCGCAGGCGTCAGCGAGGTCTCCGCGGACCCACGCGAGCTCGTGTACATGCCAGCACCAGCGCCCGTGCATGTGCCCGTGCGTGCCCCTCCACCCACCGTGGCGCCGGCCCCCGTGCGTTTGGCTGCACCCGCCACGCCCGTGCCCGTGC
Source organism: Triticum aestivum (assembly GCF_018294505.1). NCBI lineage: Eukaryota > Viridiplantae > Streptophyta > Magnoliopsida > Poales > Poaceae > Triticum > Triticum aestivum. The sequence continues at coordinate 130,962,002 of NC_057796.1, forward strand.
GCGCGCCCCCCTCAGCGGCATGGGACACTGCCATCGACTGCTACCTCTCAGAGGTGCCAGTTGCCGTCCTCGCGCGCCCCACCCGTCGATCGCGCGACGACATGATGTTTGATTTACAAGTGAAGAACATTTTGTGCTGCCTTGAAGACTCCAACAACAGCGTCCCGGAGGACGAGAACGACAACGACGGCGCGGTACGCCGCCTCCGTCGCTGCCGGAAATAGTTTTTTTGGGGTTTAATACTATATCTCGAATTCTCGATCATATGAATATAAATTCGCAGTGTGACTGAATGAGAGATATGGTTTGAACGAACTTGCATTTTTCTCTCTTAATGTACATACTTATCAAATGATTTTGTTTTGAAAAAAACGCCAATGGTTTTTAAATATTAAACACTCATCGCAAACGTTTTAGTTAGAACACCCGGATGCAAACCGACAGCTTCCCCAGGAAGCCAAGGGAAAATGTGCCGAGCAGGATTTCTGCATCCCTTCAACACAAATGGTTGTTTTGCATGACCCGTGTGCAACCACGTACAAACAATTGGGTAAGATTTGCATATCTGTCATTTTGGGTATGTTGCCATTTGTCAAACTGGAAAGATTGACATTTGTTTATCTAGTAACATTGCCATTTGTCAACCTTGTAACACTGCGATTTGTCAAAATATGCAGCTAAAAATCACTAGCACTATCTAATTTTTGCAACTAAAATCACTAGCACTATTCATATGGACACCACTAGCAGGCGTGAGTTGATGGACACATATGCAAATGTACCATTGATTACATACAACAAGTCATCAGCCCACAACGACAACGAGGATACACGTTGGATTATAGATCATTTCCAACAAAACATTCTAGTAAAGTTTTTCTCACACAACAAATAACAAAGCGATGAAATGAACTTCAGCTCAACCACTCGTCGGTGTTGGAAACGCTTGCTTTGAACCGGAAGTGATTCTCTGGGAAGGGCCAGCTACTGTCAATCTTGAGACCAACGCAGGACTGATCATCCAGGCTGAAGCGGCCTATGTTAGGACCCATATCGGGACGGTAGGGAAGCATAGAAATGTCCGAGGTATAGATACAGTTGCTTCTCATAAATGGTAGTAACGTTGTGTCAACAGCAGCTGGATCGCCTTCCACCATCATTGGATAGTTTTGTCCAAGGAAGAGCGAGTTTCCTCCAAGACTTTCAATACTGAATCAGGGAGAAGGTGTTGGCGCTAGTACACTAGTATCCATCCCGAATACCCTGCAACGGATTTTGTAATAGGTCCGGAGAGTGCGACCATGTGAGACAACACCTGCTTCCTTAGTAACATCAGCAGTGCCCTGTATACAGACAAGAAGAGGTGATCCATCGGAATAAGTTGCCAGGCGCCACTGAGTATATGGGTCCTGCTCGTCCTCATGCTCGTGATCATCAGCATCGTCATCTCCCCTTTGGTTATAAAAATTTTCAAGTATAGGTGGTGGAATGTTCACAGGACCTTGGAAACACAAGAAGGTTAATTAATTAGTAAAGGGAAACTAGCTAAACCGCATGCATGTCGATGAAACAATTATAATTACGATGGAAGACAAACGTACTGAAAGCATGATGATTCCATGCAAAAACAGTGCCACGAGTGGTGGCAGCAAACACAAGACCCTCATATTGAATTGCATCACAGTACTCATCTGTGTACAGAAATTGATTTTTGAGCAATATCCATCGTGGCGTGGAAGTAAGGAAGGCAACAAGCTTGTCGAAGATAGCAACAACTTCATAGTTCGTGTAATCCCAAGAGCGGTTGGGAACTCGACAAATTGCTATCTTCCGTAGACGACAGTCACCATGATTGTATTTGAACTCATGTAGAATACCGGTGTACTCAACCTCTGGGCAGTCGTCTGAGATTTTTGGAAGTGGAACCCGATGACGAGTGTACACATTCACAAGTTCCCACTCGCAGTTGTACCCAATATAAACAACCCAATCTCCATTTGCGCCTGCCCAAGCCTTGCCCTCAAGCGATGGCATCTTAACATCATATGTATCATTATCAAGTGGCATCAACTTGCACAAGGCGAGGCTTCCCTCGTCCCCGCGCCAGTCAGCAGGGTCACAACGAAGAAGATAGGGGAGATCAAACCGCTCCTGGACCCTTGGGTTCCTTGTAATGATGTTATTAGTTGAGTTGAGAATGGTTTGAACGAACCTGCCATGCTAGCCGAGGTGATGACGTCTCACCAATCAATGATTTCCTCCACCACGTCATCTTTCAGATCGGGGCAAGAATAACGGGGTCATTTCCGGCCTGTTCCCTCCATGGAGAAGATGATCGAACAATGGCAGAAGGAAGGGTGAAGGCAAATGGAGGGAGGAAGAGCGTGCGACAGCAGTTCCAAATCGAGAGGGAAAGGCGAAGAGGCGGTGGATGGTTGCCACGGTACACAAAGAGGCGCCTGGGGAGCGAACGGTTGCCATAGAGGTCACACACTGACGACAAGGGCCGAGTGAACCGCATGCATATATCGCACACACCTTGATCTGGTTGATCGTTTCTTTTGTGTTACCTAATCACAAACAGTTCATCTGAGTGAACCGTATGCTGTATATCGCACACACCTTCATCTGGCTGCCTGTTTCTTTTTTGTTGCCTAATCACAAACAGTTCATCCCAGTGAACCGTATGCTGTGTATCGCACATGCCTTCATCTGGCTGCCCGTTTCTTTTGTTCGTCCTCATCGCAAATAGTTAATTGAACTGAATCGTATGCCCTTCATTGCACACACAACTAAAACCTGAACCGTGTTTGATGTATCCATCATCGCAAACTTTTTATACATTTCTAACGGTTTTCATACACCACCATTTGGGATTATTGCATCGCACACAGTTTCTCGAAGGGTCTCTGATCGTAGTGTCGCGTTAGCAGGATCCTGCAGTAGTGAGGCCTAACATTTAACAACAAGCAAACATAGTCATTCAAACTAGTATTGTGCCGGTCTAAGTGCACTGGTTATTGTTAAATAAAAATGGAAAGGTGTGTTAACTACAAGATGCAGCAACCAAATGTAGTCATTCATAGTGGTATTGTTGAAACTGGTACTGATGAAATTGAACTGCACAGTTCATACTTGCACATATAGAATATCACATTGTGAATAACTGGAATAAACAAGGCATACTACGAACAACCAAAGATAGCATTTGAAACTGGACATATGCTAACTACAAACAACCGAACAATAAAAAAACTTTAAAAGAGGCATATGCTAGCTATAACAGGCTTAACAGCAAACAAATATATGCATTCCTATCGGTATGTTTAAAACTGGACTGATGAAATGTACTGCACAGTATATAATTGCACATATAGAGCATCACATTGTGAACAACTGGAATAAACAAGCCATACTGCAAACAACCAAATATAGCAATTAAAACTGGACATATTCTCACTACACTACAAAAGGGACTCGACAAAACAAATCATGGGTTCCCCCCTGTGAAGAGGCACGACAAAATAAATCATGGGTTTTCTCACTTGTCACAGATGGGCTCGTTCCCGTGAGAAGAGCATGGACCCTGGATGCACTCCATGTTGTCGCAGATGGGCTCCTTGCCCTTGGAAGAGCACAGCTGTAAGGTGCCCTCCCTGATGTCGCAGACGTGCTCTTTCCCCTTGGAAGAGCAGATGTGCTCTTTCCCCTTGGAAGATCCGGAGAGGGTGCCCTCCTCGTGGTCGCCGTCGATGAGGTCTGACTTGGAAGCTGTGGATCCCAAGCCAGCGTCACAAAACGTGTCCTTCAGAAATGACAAAAGGGGCTCGATGGCGATGTAGGATGGCAAATTCTTGACAGTGGGCCAGAGGAGATCAGCGGCGGGACCATGGAAGATATCGACGACGGTTGAACCCGAGGGGTTGGGGTGGGCCACTTAACCTATGACATAGCCCGCCTCAGGCCGTCGCTGTCGACGACCTCGATGTCGTAGCCGGCGTCCGTGACATACCCGCATACTCTAGCCCGCTGATTGAGTGCCTGCGGCCAGTAATGGTCGCCAGCTTCCTCGATGATGTCGGTCGAAGAGACCGCGATACACCTCTTTTGGGCTAGTCGCTCCTCGAGCTCCATGGGAAGCGTAGCCGGGCTTAGGCTGCGACGCTCTGGAGTGGGGGATGGGGATGGGGATCTGTGGGAAAGGGAGCGTTTGGCATGCGTCATCTAAGAAACTCAGGGCGGCCTGGGTATGGAGATCGGTGGGTAAGCTGCACGGGGCAAACTGGCAGATGTTGACAATGGAGGCCTTGCGGCGGCGGGGACCTTGCTAGGGTTTTGAGCGAGGGAGGGTGTGTGTGTGCGCGCACGCCCGAGGAGGTTTTGGTGTGTGTGTGTGTGTGGGGAGGGGCGGGGGTGTGTTTGAGGAAATGACGCGGGTACTGAAAATTTTACTATGCGGGAGTCAAACGCGGGAGTGAAATGTCGGGGCTATTGAAAATTTTGATGATGGTGCATCGCACACGGTCCGGAGATAACAACCGTGTGTTATGAAACAGAAAAACCCTCGAGGCGGGCAGGTATTTTCGAGGGATGCAGGCGGGATTGGGAACAAGAAACATCACACACGGTCGAAACACAATAACTATGTGTTATCAAACAAAAAAAAGCTGCAGGCGGGTAGATATTTTTGAGAGGGGAAGCCTCGTGGAGCCCAATGTACTTTGCGGATGTGTGCGTGACAGGGGCACCGGCGTGGCACACGGTTAGTTTGAGTCAACCATGTCTGTTGCGTCATCCGGCTTGTCTAATGTTCATAAATTTGGCGAAAAATGACGCGGGAGAGGGCCAGAACACGAACAGGCTTGCATGTGGACCAAATTTATGTATGAAAAGGGTGGTTTGATGTTCAAATACCAAATGCAACTTCGATGTGGCACCTATCTCGCAAAGCGCACGGTATTGCTTGCCCCCCTCGTGTCGGCACGAAGGGAATCCTAAGCTATGAATGCATGCCCCCTCAACCGAGGTTCACCTAGCAAAGTGCGAAGTAGCTAGCAGCCCCCTTGTGTCGGCATGAAGGGAATCCTAAGCTATGAATGCATGCGCCCCTAACCGAGGTTCACCCTAGCAAAGTGCGAAGTAGCAGCCCCCCACATGCACTTTCAGTCGGCGGGCCAGAGAGGCATCTCACCAAGATGGATCGTAAAACGGACCAAGAATAATCCATCTTGGTCGTACAACCTCTCTCTTGTTGTTGGCCAAAGTGATGGCCCTCCATGCGACCCCAGAGATGGGCTAGCTCGCCAATAATCATGCAAGTAGCTAGTCCCCGAAGACAACCACTGCATGCGTGTGGCCCAAACATATGTATGGAGAGGTGTGTTTTTTAATACACAATGGAACAACTTTGATGTGGCACCATGATTTCGAACTAGAAATCCCCACACTGAGTGAGGGTTAGGTTGACGATGGATATGTATGTTACACCACACTTCAAGCCGACGACGGGGATTCATGCATGCATGCGTGCATAGTATATGCGCTCAAACTTAATTAGGTCTGAATCTCACCATGACCTATACTACGATAACACGAAGCAAAGGAAGAATCTTCCATGGTAACCTATCTTATTGTCGGTTAAGGTGATCATGGATGTCCACACGGACCCACGAATATATAGGGTTGTCGCTGATAACCACGCGAGGGAGTGTACCGTTCGAAGACAACCACTACATGCATATGTATGGAGGTGATGCGTGCATGCATGTTTGAATACCATTTCACAACATTGATGTGGCGCGTGCGTCGAAAATCATACTGCCCCCACATAGAGCGAGATCGGTTCATGACATGTCATTGTATTAGCCACTTTTCGACTCGATGGGAGGGATTCATGCATACACATGCATTTGTGTGTGCTCAAACTGTATCATGTCCTCCCAGAGCATGACCTATATATATACCGTATTACAAGCAAAAATAATAATCCCCTCCTAAGTCAAATTAACCTCTCTTGTTGTTAGGCAAAAAGTAGTGATGGACCAAGCGGGCCCACAGATGGAAAGCATCGATATCGCTGATAACAGCTTAAGTGGGTTGAGAGGACAACCACCATCGCTTTTCATGTGGGCCAAACATATGTTGAATACCCAAAATGCACAACTTTGATGTGCCACATGCCTCAAGAACCGTAAACCCCCCACACAGAGTGAGGTTCATGAAGCGTACTACACATGATGGTCCCCTTCCCCATCTTTGACGCATACTATATGCTCCTACCGTAATACAACCCCAAAAGAATCCTCCTCGATGGTAAAATTAATAACCTCTACCGATGTAGGTCAAAGTGATGCATGCATCAATGATGGCCTCGTGGGCCCACAGATGGAAGCGTCACACGTGAGTGTCCTAGCTAGGATAACCACCGCCTGCATGCATGTGGCCCAAAGAGGTGTTGTGTGAGGTTTGAATAGCCAATTTCACAACTTTGATGTGGCACCTGCCTCGGAAACCGAAAAGTCCCGACATTGAGTGAGGTGTACTTGTTCACGGACGCGTACGTATAGTATATATGCTAGTCCCCTCCCACCTCTTCGATGCATACTATATACCACCATAACACAAACAAAAAAGATTCTACCTTGCTGGTCAAATTAACCTCACTGCCGGCTGTTCGTCAAAGTGATGGACGACGACCTCGTGGGCCCACAGAAAGCGTCACACGCGAGTATCGAGTGTCGACAACCATCGACTGCATGTGGCCAAAACATGTATGTATGAAAGGGTTGTGTAATGTTTTAAATAGCGAATTCATGACTCTGATGTGGCACCTGCCTAACAAAACGACCAACCCACACGGTGGCTCACAACTCGTAGTGTACTGCGAGCCACCCGCCACCCCCAGACGCACACACCCACACACACCATGAATCCACCGCAACTACGATGCATGTTAAATTATCCCACGGTGAACATATGTTACCAAAGGAGGGACATTTTAATTTTGAAAAAAATAGAATTAAGACGTTTTTGTACATTAATTGATTGATTTTCTATGGGTATAATGTGCAAAAATCAAATTTGAGCTACATGCACATGTGACAGTGCACCTAAATGGATTACAAAAACACATGTGTCTCACTGGGTGCATGTTTACTCCCCGTGCAAGAAATTTCAAACATTGAGAATCTTGATTTTTAAATTCTAGTACATCCAAAACTTATTTGAAGTTCATGAAACTTATCGTGTTGTCATATAGACACCAATACAAAGTGGCATTGTACTTTTTTTGTCAAATTTGAGACCAGTGTTGATTTAATCTTTATCTAATTACAAATGGGAGATTATTAATAATTGGGAACCAATATCCCAAACGGATTATTTATTCGAAGTGTGAGCGTTGTACCAACAATGGATACGTGCCATGCTTCAGTTAAGCAATAAAGCGGCAACATTAATCATCCAAATAGAAAAACAATATACGTGCCGCCACGTGACCCGTGTGCCGTGCGAGCAGGTGTGAGTTGACGGGACGCATGCGAGCAGTCCGCCGCACAGGCAGACCGGGAGGCGTGCGTGCAGGTGTGTGAATTGATGGAGGTGTGCTCGCTGCACAGTGTCATCGGGAGGCGTGCGAGTAGTTGTGTGAAACAACGGTAGGCATGCCAGCAGTCCGGTGCGCAGGCTCAGCGGGAGGCGAGCCAACGGTTTGAGCGCCGCCCGCCTCTCTCCCACTACTCCATATTAATGGCGCGCCCGAGTGGCCGCACCCCCATCCTTGCCACACACACAATCCTCTCTCTCCCCTTGCATCGCCGACGCCGCTCTCAGTCCTCAAAGTCGTTAGTGTATGAGGATGCCGCCGAAGCGCCCCATCGGAGGGAGTGGCGACGCCGGGGCTGCTGAAGCACCGGCGCACGGTGTGAAGATGGAGACAGAGGTTGCCGTCACCGCCGGTGAGTTATCGCTGCACCCTGACATCATCGAGCTTCCACAGCCGGAGGCGGAGTTCCACACCGACTCTAGTGATGACTCGGGCGACGACCCCGGCGACGACTCTGACTCCGACTACGACTCCGACGACGACAGACAACTGGTTAGTCATCTATACCCATTTATGTGTCAAATAGATCCTAGGGTTTCTCTGGTTACTCCTGCCTCCCCCTTTTCGGAATAGAAATCCTATGGTTATGTTCTTCCAATCCATGAAATCTGAGTAAGTTTCGTTAGATCCATGTAGTGTATTGATTGTTTGAATGGTACAAGTGATAAGTGATTAGTTGTTTCATCGGTGCAAATGATTTCTGCTAGTAATCCAACTAGGGTTAGTGTTCGTGCTAATAATTCCTAGACATGACTTGACAATTGATTTTGAATGACCTACATATGTTTGTGCCATTATTTTCTTCAAGATTGGTCTGTACATAGACGATTGTGCTTAAAAATCGAACCATAATCTCTGGATATGTATAAATAAATAGCCATAAATTCCTAATCCTACTTCACGGCATGTAATCATTGATTTGATGCCAAATTTTGGCAACTGCCAAATGTTCGCTAGAGATTAGTTTGTAAACATTAATTTGACGCCACATTTTTTTACTATTTGTATAGGTGCTGTCTGACGATGTGGACATCGAGGATGAAGATGTCCAAAGGAGGTACAAGACGAAAATCCCGAGGGAGCTTTATGCGGGAATGCATAACAGGCGTATTAGGACCTCGGACGGCGGCTATCGATGCCCATTTTGCAACCACAAGCTTCATGACGTGTATCAAAGTGTTCTGGTGCATGCAAGAGGACGGGCCGTTGGCTCCTTCAAGCAGAAGTATTCTCGCAGGGTGGCAAACGACGCATACGTTGAGTACCTGGAGAAGTTTCAGGATCGTGCCGGCATGTGAGATGAGATGTGGGATCGAAGTATGTACGCTTGAGCATGCTTAATGACGGTTGAACTATGTACTTATGGTTGAACTATGCTTGTGTACATGTACGCTTATTATCTATGTCTCAGTATGTTTAATCTATGTTTACTTATGTCTAATTGTGGGATATGGATGCAATCAGTTCGGTTGATGGAATCTACCTCCGTCCTCGTTTATTTGGTCCCCTTTGTAATTTGTGTTAAATTTTGACCAAAAATTTAATTGACAAAATGTTAGTGCCGGTCAGCAAAAATTATATCATTGGATGCGTATTTGAACATAGTGTTCAATGATATAATTTTTGGTGACATGCATAAACATTTCTTAGTTAAATATTTGGTCGAAATTTGGTAAAAATTATAAAGAGGACCAATAAACCAGGATGGAGGTAGTACGTCAATCACACACGGTTCCCAAAATTGGAACCGTGTGCAGTGACTTTAATTTTTCCTATTGTGTTAATCACACACGGTTGGCTCTAGCAAACCGTTGCCTCCGAAATTCTTTGTCGGACAGAAAACTCTCACTACCCAATTGAAAAAAGAAAAAAGAAAACCCTCATCATCCCCACGTCACAAAAACCCTCACCCCTCCCGTCACCCCCTCCGGTCCCCTTTCACACCGGCACAAGCTCCTCCGCGTCTATGCATGGCACCTCCTATCACGGCGGCAACCACTTAGCTCGACGCATGCCGCCGCCGCCAGGCTGCCGGCAAATCCCACCGCATTTCGCCACTTCCGCTTGCCGCCGCCTATCTCCATCAACTTTCTCGACGTTGCTCGTGGTCGACCCAGCTCCGCTCGATTGGGGAATCCATCGTACTGAGGGTTCTTTCTCATGGACAACATTGTAACTAGTTTAATGAGATATTATCACATCTCTTATCCTAGTTCATCTGCCTCCTTTAATCATCCGGTCGAAATCGCCGTGAATTTATTTTTATTTGAGCTGATTTGAGGGTTTTCTTTCATTCATAGAGTGTACAATGCGCGAACACTTCAGGACTTTGCGTCCTCCGCCGGACATTCTATCTCACCATACCACATGACTTGAGGATGCGTGCGGTATGTTCAATCTCACCCTAAATCTGTTAGCATGGCCTACTTGCCTGAACATATACTAAATATTGCTACATTTGGATAAAAGGTGCCACATGCACCATATACGTCAAAGGGGATTTTCCCCTTTTCTTTCTATATTAGGCAAATTAATGATGTATTGTTCTTTCGATTACTCTCATATTTCCATGACATCATGTTTACCCTATCTGTTTAATTATAGATTTTTGTCCTTCGATTTCAACTGATGTACAGTTCTTTCAATCTGGGCCCATATTTGCATTTTACCATATTTTCTTTAACAATCCTACCATTTTCTGCAGTGCGACACTTGCTATGCAACATAATCTGTAGTGCACAATCTTTCCCTTTACATAAATCAAGACTGCAGGGATGTCATACTAAACACAAACCATGGATTTACAATCATTGCTACTATAAGAATTGATGAATGTGTGCTACTTCTTGAGCTGGCGTTGGTTTTTCCCTTGAAGAGGAAAGGGTGATGCAACAAAGTAGAGTAAGTATTTCCCTCAGTTTGAGAACCAAGGTATCAATCTAGTAGGAGACAACACACAAGTCACTGAGTACCTGCACAAACAATCAAACAACTTGCACCCAACGCGATAAAGGGGTGTCAATCCCTTCACGGTTATTTGCAAAGGTGAGATCTGATAAAGATAGATAAACGGTAAAGTAAATATTTTTGGTATTTTTGGTTTATAGATCGGAAAGTAAAAGATTGCAAAGGAAGTAAACCGGAAACTAAAATTGTAGATCGGAAACTTATATGATGGAAAATAGACCCCGGGACCATAGGTTTCACTAGAGGCTTCTCTCGAGATAGAAAATATTATGGTGGGTGAACAAATTACTGCCGAGCAATTGATAGAAAAGCGCAAAGTTATGACGATATCTAAGGCAATGATCATGAATATAGGCATCACGTTCGTGTCAAGTAGACCAAAACGATTTTGCATCTACTACTATTACTCCACACATCGACCGCTATCCAGCATGCATCTAGAGTATTAAGTTCATAAAGAACGGAGTAATGCATTAAGCAAGATGGCATGATGTAGAGGAATTAACTCAAGCAATATGATGAAAACCCCATCATTTTATCCTCGATGGCAACAATACAATACGTGTCTTGCTTCCCCTACTGTCACTGGGAAAGGACACCGCAAGATTGAACCCAAAGCTAAGCACTTCTCCCATTGCAATAAAAACCAATCTAGTTGGCCAAACCAAATCGATAGTTCGAAGAGAATTACAAAGATATCAAATCATGCATATAAGAATTCAGAGAAGATTCAAATAATATTCATAGATAAGCTGATCATAAATCCACAATTCATCGGATCTCGGCAAACACACCGCAAAGAAGTATTACATTGAATAGATCTCCAAGAACATCGAGGAGAACATGGTATTGAGAATCAAAGAGAGAGAAGAAGCCATCTAGCTACTAGCTATGGACCTGTAGGTCTGTGGTAAACTACGCACGCTTCATCGAAAGGGCAATTGTGTTGATGTAGAAGCCCTCCGTGATCGAATCCCCCTCCGGCAGGACACCAGAAAAGGCCCCTAGATGGGATCTCACGGGTACAGAAGGTTGCGGCGGTGGAAAAGTGTTTTCGTGGCTCCCCTGGTTGGTTTTGGGATATATGGGAATATATAGGCGGAAGAAATAGGTCGGTGGAGTCACGAGGGGCCCACAAAGGGTGGGGGCGCGTCCTCCGTCCTTGTGGCCGCCTCGTGGCTTCTCTGATTTGCACTCCAAGTCCTCTGGATGTCTTCTGGTCCAAGAAAAATCATCGCGAAAGTTTTATTCCGTTTGGACTCCGTTTGGTATTCCTTTTCTGTGAAACTCAAAAACAAGAAAAAAACAGGAATTGGCACTGGGCTCTAGGTTAATAGGTTAGTCCCAAAAATAATATAAAATAGCATATTAATGCATATAAAACATCCAAAACAGACATGGAACAATCAAAAATTATAGATACGTTGGAGACGTATCAAGCATCCCCAAGCTTAATTCCTGCTCGTCCACGAGTAGGTAAATGATAAAAACATATTTTTTTATGTGGAATGCTACCTAACATATTTATCCATGTAATTGCTTTATTGTGGCATGAATGTTCAGATCTGTATGATTCAAAACAAAAGTTTAATATTGACATAAAAACAATAATACTTCAAGTATACTTACAAGGCAATTATGTCTTCTCAAAATAACATGGCCAAAGAAAGCTTATCCCTACAAAATCATATAGTCTGGCTATACTCTATCTTCATCACACAAAATATTTAATAATGCACAACCCTGAGACAAGCCAAGCAATTGTTTCATACTTTTGATGTTCTCAAACTTTTTCAACTTTCACGCAACACATGAGCGTGAGCCATGGACATAGCACTATAGGTGGAATAGACGGTGGTTGTGGAGAAGACAAAAAGAAGGAGATAGTATCACATCAACTAGGCATACCAATGGGCTATGGAGATGCCCATCAATAGATGTCAATGTGAGTGAGTAGGGATTGCCATGCAACGGATCCACTAGAGCTATAAGTTTATGAAAGCTCAAAAAGAAACTAAGTGGGTGTGCATCCAACTCGCTTGCTCACGAAGACCTAGGGCAGTTTAAGGAAGCCCATCATTGGAATATACAACCCAAGTTCTATAATGAAAATTCCCACTAGTATATGAAAGTGATAATATAGGAGACTCTCTATCATGAAGATCATGGTGCTACTTTGAAGCACAACTGTGGTAAAAGGATAGTAGCATTGCCCCTTCTCTCTTTTCTCTCATTTTTTTATTCGGGCCTTCTCTCATTTTTTGGCCTCTTTTTTTCGTCCGGAGTCTCATCCCGACTTATGGGGGAATCATTGTTGGAAATTTGCCCTAGACGCAATAATAAAATTTGCCCTTGTGTCGGATTTCGGGTTCCGCCAAAACCCTTGCGGTCCGAACACTAGGGTGCACACGAAGATCTCTCCTCCCCCTAGCTCACGCTCTCACCACTGTCACATCCCTAGTTCTAGTAAGGCCTAGTGCTAGCATCTGGTGTTGCATCATGTTTACTTTTCACACAAAGTTGAAATGGGGATGACAGAACCCCCAGCACTCCCCCTGAAAACAACTAGGGTTTACATTTTCAATGAACCTGAAATGCCCTTCTAAAATGTTCATCATCTTTGCCTTGGTCTAGAACCTCTGACAAAAATGGTGCACAATTTTCTAGGACATCATTGGGTCACTGGATTAAATCATACTCTATTTGCATTTGGGCATTTAAATGCTATAAAATATTTTAAATGTCCAAATAATCATAAACTTAAATGTTTGCTGTTGGTTATATTCCAAACAGAGGCATTGAGCAGTTTCATGATTTTTGGTTCTGTTCAAGTATTTTTAATAAAGCCCTAAAGCGACAGCAAAATAGAAAACAAAAAGAAATAAAAAAGGAAGCAGAGACTTACCTGAGGTCCACTTACCTGGTGGCCCAGCAGATTCGGGCCAGCCCACCTCCTCCTTCCTATCGTCTTCCTCCCCAGGCCAGTAGGCAGAGCGTGTGGCCGCAGCGCGCCGGCACGCGCCCCGGCCACCTCCACCCTGCCTGACTGCGTCCCCGTCGCCCTGGATCTCTCCCGCGTCGCCACGCACCCCCATGGACCTCTCTCACTCTCTCCCATGGCCCTCCTCTCCTCTGCCCTCTCTCTCTCTCTCACGGCCGCCCAAACCAGCCGGTGCCCGCCGCTGCAAAGCACCGCGCCCACCGTCGTCCCCTTGCCCCATGGTTGTGACCTCTAGCTCCGCCTCGATGCCGTGAAGCTCCAAGCCGAAGAACGCGCCCGCGGATGCCCTGCAGCATCGTCACCATCGCCATCTTCCTCGTCTGCTTCGGCGAATGCCATCGTTCGATTCGCCGACCCCCGAGCGTCCCTGAACACGCTGAGCTACTCATCGACCTCGCCGTGAGCTCCTCTACCGAACCCCTCTCTCCCCGCCGTCGTTTTCTTCCTCTAGCCCCGCTGCCGCCGTGCCCGAAGCTTGCCGCCGCATAGCCTTGTCGCCACCGCAGCCACACCTACGGGAACCCGCAACCGAGCACTGCAACATGCGCAGCACGCCGTCAGGAGTCTAGAGCACTCACCGTTGCTCCTACCGTGCGCCGCAACGCCATTTTCACCGAGGTCCGAACTCCGGCCACCGCGGTTGTCGTCGTCGCCGTCGTTCCCGGCCTCCCCGCACCCAACCGCCTGCACCACTGGATGCGATGCACTTCCAGCTCGCCGTAGAACCCAACCGCGCCCTAAACGGTGCCCTGTAGCGCGAACCCAACGCGTCTCCACCGCGGTTTGTGTCACCGGCGGCTAAAAGCCGGCGGGCTGACGTGGCTATGTCGTTAGCTGCTAATGACGCCTCAAATTTAACCCCCTGACCCACTTACAAGTGGGCCCCGTGACATAAATTAACCACAGTTTATTTCCTGTTTAGTTTAGCTAATCACAGTGGCCCCACGTGGCAGTGTTGACTTTGCTGACGTAGCCTTTGACCGGCCCCACCTGTCAGTGACCTAACCAGCACTGTCTCACTGTCCAGTGGACCCCACGGGTCAGGTTTGACCAGGACCGACCCTGTTGACCAGCTGACATCAGCATGACCTAGAGCTGACGTAGTAAGCATTTTCTGGAATATTTCTAATTCAAAAATGATTTGGAAATTTCAAAAAATGTTGCAAACTTTGAAAAATCATAGAAATTCAACCGTAACTCCAAATGAGACAAATTATATATGAAAAATGATCAGAAAAATCTAATCTATCCATCTGTACTGGTTTCATGCATGTTAGGGCAACTTAAACTTGCTGTTTAGCTCAAAACATGTTAATGCACTTTATAAACCCATAACTTGAGTTTGTATTTGAATCTTTGATTCAAATGAGCTCAAACCACCCTGGTTGTAGATGCATTATCCCAACACACTCATTTTGCCATGTCATATTCATGCATCATATTGTGCATTGCATTGATTGTGTTCTTTCTGTGTTTGCCGGTGGTTGTTCCCCCTCGGTAGACGTATGTTCCGATGATGAGTTCGATGACACCGATGAAGAGCTATATCATCTTCAGAAGTGCCAGGCAAGCAAAACCCCCTTGTTCATTCCGATACAATCCCACTCTCTCGCTCCTGCTCTCTTTTACTGCATTAGGACAACAATGATTCAACTGTTACATGCTGCGGTAGTCGAACCCCTTTTCCTCTGCATGACCTGTCATTGCCACAGTAAATAGATGAAACCCACTAGCATGAGTAGGAGTTGTTTGAGCCCTGATGTGCCTACTCATTCATGCTTGTTTGTCATGCCTGCTACTGCTTAGAGTTGAGTCAGGTCTGATTCATCGGGGATGAATTGGAATGGTGATGAACATGTCCTACTAGGTGTGAGCTAAGTGTGTGAACACGATTTGGTAAAGGTATCAATGAGAGGCCATGTAGGAGTACATGGTGGGTTGTTTCATTGGAACCGTCCTTAAGCACTGAGATCTGTATGTGTGATTTAAGATTCAGCTACTACCATGCATTGGGCCCGAAACCAATGGACCCTCTCGGCTTCTTATCCACCCTTGTCCTCTGTCCAGGAGTTGCAAGTAGTTTCTGGTGTTTGTAGTATGCTGGAGGCCGTGCGTAGGCTGACCCGAGGGGTGGGCTGTGATGCGGTAGGCACGTGGCCGGGCATGCCGGGCGCCCGTTTGGTGTCTCGGAACTCTGTACACATGTTCGGGGCCGTATGTGGAAACCTCGGCCGGACTCCCTGCGGATGGAACCTGAATAGGCGATAAACCTGGACTAGAGACCTGAGTGTTTAGGTAGGCCGTGGCCGACACCCTCGCTGGGCTTCCGCTTGAAGGTTGCCGAGTACATGTCGTGTAAACGGCGATAAGTGGTGAGAGCGTGTGTGAAGAAGTACACCCCTGCAGGGTTAACATCATCTATTCGAATAGCCGCGTCCGCGGTAAAGGACTACTTGGTTGCCTGTACAGTTCATAGCTAACTTGAAGTGGATACTCTAAAATGCGCAAGATAAGCGTGAGTGCTATGGATGGCGTTCTCGTAGGTAGACGGGAGCGGATCCATAGTGGTGTATTGATTGGTGAATATGTGGACTCATGTGCGCCACCTCAAAAGAGTTGCTTGCAGTCGTAGTTCAGGTTAGCCACTGAGTCAAAGCTGGCTTGCTGCAGTTAAACTCCACTACCCCCTTTGTTGATACCGATGCATATGTAGTTAGTTCTGATGTAAGTCTTGCTGGGTACATTTGTACTCACGTTTGCCTATTTTATGTTTTTGCAGAGAGACGTCAGTCTCGCTAGTAGTTCCGCGTGGACTTCGACGTTTAGCTTGTTACCTCAGCTACGATCTTGTGCCCTCGGCAGGGTCTTGTAGATAGTAAGGCTTCTCAGCCTTCTTCATTTGTAGTTGTCTGTACTCAGACAAGTTAAGCTTCCGCATGTGCTTGTTGTTTGTATGCTCTATATGTTGGGGTCATGAGACTCATGCTTGTAATACTTGGCTCCTCGGAGCCTGATGAATAAATACTTGAGTCGTAGAGTTATGTTGTGATGCATGTATTTGCACATATCGAGCATATTGTGTGTATGGTTGAAATACTTGGTATGTGTGGGATCCGACAACCTAGTTGTTTATTCTTGGTAGCCTCTCTTATGGGGAAATGTAGTGTTGTGCTTCCATGAGCCATAGTAGTCCGCTATAGCCCGGTTCACCGGAGTCCTGCTAACCCAGCACTACTGCTTCGAAACACTTGACTAGCCGACATGTGATTCACTTTGTTCCTGTGTCTGTCCCTTCGGGGAAATGTCACGCGGTGACATCCGGAGTCCTGCCTAGCCTGCTACAGCCCGGGTTCCCCGAGTCCTGTTAGCCTAGTGCTACAGCCCGGATTCGCACGCTGCTGACCAACATGCTCGATGTTGATTCATGTATGCCTGTCCCCGTAAGTTAGTGCCACTTTGGGTTCACGACTAGTCATGTCGGCCCGGGTTCTCTGTCATATGGATGCTAGCAACACCATCATATACGTGAGCCAAAAGGTGCAAGCGGTCCCGGGCCATGGTAAGGCGACACCCGTGGGAATACCGTGCGTGAGGCCGCAAAGTGATATGAGGTGTCACAGGCTAGATCGGTGTGACCTAGAATCGGGGTCCTGACAGCGTTGGTATCAGAGCCTGACTGCCTGTAGGATTACCAAGCCAAACTGGTCTAAGTTGAGTCTAGAAATGCTTTAGTTATATAAGGGAATTGATTGTGGAAGGGAACGTAAGGCTCTTTTTACTCCTTTACCTTATGCCCTCTGATCTGAGTCATTCTCTTCTCATTCTACGTGGGTTAAGGACTAGGCTCTCTTCTCTCTATCAGGTTCGCGTGTTACTAATCCGTAGTAACTTATAGGATTGTTGGTTACAAGCCTCAATTTAGTTTCTACTACTATTAGTATGTTGTCAGCTAAACCAGAACCTTGATATGATGATGATAAGTGGTTATGCCACCATTTTTGTAGAATGTCCCAAATCTTTTGAGCATTTACAGCCGTTATGCTGTCCGAGTCATCTCAGGTTTCTAAACATTCTGATGCATTTGCAAATTCCCTCTTACCGTTCTGAAGTTCCTTTGTGCCAGATCAACCACACTACCGGTGTGTTGAGGTACTCTATTGCCTCGGTATATATGTTGGAGCTATTATTATGACCCTAGGTGTTTTAGGGAGTCACCTAGTAATCTAGCCATGTTTTGTGTTCCTGGTGTGATGATTCTGGCCACCATTCTCGAAAGCATCTCGTGATGCCATTTAGTAGTAGGTATTCTACTCTTGGGTTCTTGACCCAAGATTCACTCTACTTACCTCGTGTTGATAGTGTTGCTCGTACCTTTAGGATATTAGTAACCTTTGTGATGGTCCTCGAGGTCCATGGTATATCATTCTTCCAAATACCATGAACCATCCTTGGCAGAAGTTCCTCGTTGAACCAAAAGATCACAACAAGAGTGCTCTCGATGAGTTCTCCATTCTACATTGTGAATCTGCCAGTTCTACCTTTCTGCATGGGTTATCCGGAAGAAATGTTGAGCTTTGCTCGACATACTAATCTATGCATCCACAACTCAGAAAGATATATGCCCCTTTGAGTTGTCTCTCTTTAGTTGTATTCTGACCCCCGTCTATCAATTGATAGTCAGGAGTAGTTGTGCATTCGTGCTCATTGATGCCTTTTTATTCTTGTGGTCCGTCAAGTCGTTCTATTCCGGAATGACTAGGAGAAACAAACTCCAGTACCTCATCCATATCCAGGATTGGGTCAAAGTAGTTGTATTCCGTGGAACAAAATGCCAACCTAGCTTTTGCTCTATTCTACCTTGGAGTGTTACCATCTTTATGTCAAGAATGCCATGAGAATTACACCACCTCTTATGAATTCTTGACGCAATGATACTTCTCGCTATCATTGTTCATTCCTCGGTCCCGTGTTGTTGCAACCGGAATACCGACAAGTGAACCGTGATGTGTGAAATTAATACTCCTAGCAACTAGATGCTTGGTAGTAAATGGAAAATATTCTCGTTCTTAGAGTGTTGGTTGTTGAATCATCATTCTAAGATAGATTGTGCTACCTAGTCCTTATTTCCGGTGCACTCTTCGATCAATGAGTTAGGATGGTGTTAATCCCTCACTCTTTTGATCATATCATCTTGCCCTGAAAGCAAGATTGCTCCCGAGCTTAATAACATTTTGGTGGTTCGTGATCTTCCGAATATCTTCTCGGAAGTATCACCAGGTTGTCCCCTGACTGTTATGTTGAGTTCGTGAACATGTTGGTTTTCCTCCAAACCACCCATTCTCCAAGAATCTGTGTTGGATACCCCTGAGCTAGTTGGTTAAGCCAAACAACAATTTGAAGAGTTGGAAGATAAAAGCTTGTCCGACTTAGTTCATGTTAAGGGATATCTTTTGTGAGTCTGTGTGTTGAAGAAAGATGATATCTCCATTGATTGGTCCTCGTGATCAGTTGTTGGATCTATTGTCTTGTCAAAACTTTGACTTGAGTATGGGCTATCGTCAAGTCAAATCAGAACCAACGATGCCCGTAATGTTGTCTTACCCGTGGTTGATCCCTCGAGCATACACCATTACATCTTTTGGTCTGACTAATGCTATCACCGTGTTCACATGATGGTGGAAGTCCAGTGATATGGAAATTCCGATGAGTTGCTGTTGAGCCCATCAGCAGCATTTTGTCTCCCCCATGATTCATGTTGAACATCAAGCTAGTGTTGGAAACTTTTGTAAGCATTATCTTCATGTCCCGTTCATGAAATACATGTTTGGTGTAAGAAGTGACTTTATCCAAGTTCACGTGCATTAGGTGCAAGTTGCCACCGTGAATTTGAGAAAGATTGTTTTTTGCTTTCTCCGGAATCATCCCAAGTCAGTCATGCATGTGCGAAGTATTCCATGGTTTGATAGGCTCGCTACCTCCACTCCATGTGTAATTCCTTACACCTCAAGCCACTGATTGATTTGTTCAAGGAGAAGAAGTTCCTTCTTAAGAATCATGACTTATGTTAGGACTTCGTTATCCTCGATGATGGTTCCCCACCTGAACTCGGTAGTGTTTTGTTGTAAGACTACTATGTGGTCATGCTTGTCTTGGACAACGTGTTCACATGTATGTAGCAGAACCAGCTCATGTTTTGGAGCTTGCTATCGTAGTTCACTCCCCGAGAATCTCGCAACGCCATCTCGTCGATTTGTGTTGTAAACTGTCATTTTCCTTTCTAGACTTGATGAGTCTGGAATATCTTGACACCAACCAGATCTGAATCTCAGGCAGATATGATGGTTGGAACGTTTCCCAAGAACTGTAATAATGGTCTCTCTGTAACCCGGTAAAGTGGATGTTGTGACCAACACACCCAGCCGGAAGACCCATTATTGTAGTATCTTGATTGAGAAAGTTGGCCACCTTTCCATAAGGATTTCGTAGGATTTACTTCTCTAGTGTTCCATATGGATTTTTGTGTTCCCGAAGTCCGGCCTTTTTACCCGATGTTCTAGATATCAAACCATATCTATGAATGGGTTACGCTAGCACATCAAGGAGAACATTAGAAGCAGAGTGCTAAATGTCTCTCGGTCGATCATCAGATTTTGTTTCCTTGGCCTCGCTAAGGAGAAGTCTGAGAAGGTGTTATCTCCCTTTGCATCTGCATCGTCCATCACTATTCATCATGGTATTATGTTGTGTTGCCAGGATCCTTGACACATGGTAAGACCTTCATGAGTAAGGAAATGCTCAAGTTGTTGAGATGTCGCTCACTCACTGGGTTATATCCTCGGAATCATCTGGAATGTGCTTTCCGTTTGCTGGGTTGTCTTATAACTCTAGTTTTCTTTCCAAACTGAGTATGCCGTTTCTCTGAACTCCTTCAAACGACCGTTTGTGATTTTCCTTGGGCTGGTTTAGAGAGTTCAATGATTTATATATCAAAAGTAATTCTTTTTGCCACTCAAGGGAATATTTCTACGAGTCACCTCCCCCAAGGTGTCCCGTTATAGAATCATGGCAATTATTTCCTCGCTATATTGAAACCATGCACCATCATCTTAAGCATGGTATTTTGCCTACCCAATCGAACCGTTGTCAGATACCTCTTGCCATTGGCCTCAATGTGTGTTTTGTGTCTCAGCTCAAGAGATGTTTCAACGTCTCACTCCATGAGTTGATCCTGAGTGCTCGACCTTCGAGGAGATCGATTCCTGTAGAGTTTCTTTCTGTCGTCATCATGTTGGGTGTAGTTCTCAAAGCAAGACGTCGAGATCAAGGTGATGCAATGAATCAACATCCTCAAGAAAGACATCTGGATCGTGAAGATTGTGTTAGCTAGTGCCCCTCTGTCATCATACCCTACGCCTGAATCTCGGGACGAGATTCTTGTTTAGTAGGGGTGAGTTGTCACATCCCTAGTTCTAGTAAGGCCTAGTGCTAGCATCTGGTGTTGCATCATGTTTACTTTTCACAGAAAGTTGAAATGGGGATGACAGAACCCCCAGCACTCCCCCTGAAAACAACTAGGGTTTACTAAAATCCTTTTCAATGAACGTGAAATGCCCTTCTAAAATGTTCATCATCTTTGCCTTGGTCTAGAACCTCTGACAAAAATGGTGCACAATTTTCTAGGACATCATTGGGTCACTGGATTAAATCATACTCTATTTGCATTTGGGCATTTAAATGCTATAAAATATTTTAAATGTCAAAATAATCATAAACTTAAATGTTTGCTGTTGGTTATATTCCAAACAGTGGCATTGAGCAGTTTCATGATTTTAGGTTCTGTTCAAGTATTTTTTAATAATGCCCTAAAGCGACAGCAAAATAGAAAACAAAAAGAAATAAAAAAGGAAGCAGAGACTTACCTGAGGCCCACTTACCTGGTGGCCCAGCAGATTCGGGCCAGCCCACCTCCTCCTTCCTGTTGTCTTCCTCCCCAGGCCAGTAGGCAGACCGCGTGGACGCAGCGCGCCGGCACGCGCCCCGGCCACCTCCACCCTGCTTGCCTGCGTCCCCGTCACCCTGGATCTCTCCCGCGTCGCCACGCACCCCCATGGACCTCTCTCACTCTCTCCCGTGGCCCTCCTCTCCTCTGCTCTCTCTCATGGCCGCCCAAACCGGCCAGTGCCCGCCGCCGCAAAGCACCGCGCCCACCGCCGTCCCCTTGCCCCATGGTTGTGACCTCTAGCTCCGCCTCGATGCCGTGAAGCTCCAAGCCGAAGAACGCGCCCGCGAATGCCCTGCAGCATCGTCACCGTCGCCATCTTCCTCGTCTGCTCCGACGAACACCGTCGTTCGATTCGCCGACCCCCGAGCGTCCCCGAGCACGCTGAGCTACTCATCGACCTCGCCGTGAGCTCCTCTACCGAACCCCTCTCTCCCCGCCGTCGTTTTCTTCCTCTAGCCCTGCTGACCGCCGTGCCCGAAGCTTGCCGCCGCACAGCCTTGTCGCCACCGCAGCCACACCTACGGGAACCCACAACCGAGCACTACAACATGCGCAGCACGCCGTCAGGAGTCTAGAGCACTCACCCGTTGCTCCTACCGTGCGCCGCAACGCCGTTTTCACCGAGGTCCGAACTCCGGCCACCGCGGTTGTCGTCGTCGCCGTCGTTCCCGGCCTCCCCGCACCCAACCGCCTGCACCACTGGATGCGATGCACTTCCAGCTCGCCGTAGAACCCAACCGCGCCCTAAACGGTGCCCTGTAGCGCGAACCCGACGCGTCTCCGCCGCGGTTTGTGTCACCGGCGGCTAAAGGCCGGCGGGTTGACGTGGCTATGTCGTTAGCTGCTAATGACGCCTCTAATTTAACCCCCTGACCCACTTACAAGTGGGCCCCGTGACATAAATTAACCACAGTTTATTTCCGGTTTAGTTTAGCTAATCACAGTGGCCCCACGCGGCAGTGTTGACTTTGCTGACGTAGCCTTTGACCGGCCCCACCTGTCAGTGACCTAACCAACACTATCTCACTGTCCAGTGGACCCCACGGGTCAGGTTTGACCAGGACCGACCCTGTTGACCAGCTGACATCAGCATGACCTAGAGCTGACGCAGTAAGCATTTTCTGGAATATTTCTAATTCAAAAATGATTTGGAAATTTCAGAAAATGTTGCAAACTTTGAAAAATCTTAGAAATTCAACCATAACTCCAAATGAGACAAATTATATATGAAAAATGATCAGAAAAAATCCAATCTATCCATCTGTACTAGTTTCATGCATGTTAGAGCAACTTAAACTTGTTGTTTAGCTCAAAACATGTTAATGCACTTTATAAACCCATAACTTGAGTTTGTATTTGAATCTTTGATTCAAATGAGCTCAAACCACCCTGGTTGTAGATGCATTAGCCCAACACACTCATTTTGCCATGTCATATTCATGCATCATATTGTGCATTGCATTGATTGTGTTCTTTCTGTGTTTGCCGGTGGTTGTTCCCCCTCGGTAGACGTATGTTCCGATGATGAGTTCGATGACACCAATGAAGAGCTATATCATCTTCAGAAGTGCCAGGCAAGCATAACCCCCTTGTTCATTCCGATACAATCCCACTCTCTCGCTCCTGCTCTCTTTTACTGCATTAGGACAACAATGATTCAACTGTTACATGCTGCGGTAGTTGAACCCCTTTTCCTCTGCATGACCTGTCATTGCCACAGTAAATAGATGAAACCCACTAGCATGAGTAGGAGTTGTTTGAGCCCTGATGTGCCTACTCATTCATGCTTGTTTGTCATGCCTGCTACTTCTTAGAGTTGAGTCAGGTCTGATTCATCGGGGATGAATTGGAATGGTGATGAACATGTCCTACTGGGTGTGAGCTAAGTGTGTGAACACGATTTGGTAAAGGTATCGATGAGAGGCCATGTAGGAGTACATGGTGGGTTGTTTCATTGGAACCGTCCTTAAGCACTGAGATCTGTATGTGTGATTTAAGATTCAGCTACTACCATGCATTGGGCCCGAAACCAATGGACCCTCTCGGCTTCTTATCCACCCGTGTCCTCTGTCCAGGAGTTGCAAGTAGTTTCTGGTGTTTGTAGTATGCTGGAGGCCGTGCGTAGCGCTGACCCGAGGGGTGGGCTGTGATGCGGTAGGCACGTGGCCGGGCATGCCGGGAGCCCGTTTGGTGTCTCGGAACTCTGTACACATCGTTCGGGGCCGTATGTGGAAACCTCGGCTGGACTCCCTGCGGATGGAACCTGAATAGGCGATAAACCTGGACTAGAGACCTGAGTGTTTAGGTAGGCCGTGGCTGACACCCTCGCTGGGCTTCCGCTTGAAGGTTGCCGAGTACATGTCGTGTAAACGGCGACAAGTGGTGAGAGCGTGTGTGAAGAAGTACACCCCTGCAGGGTTAACATCATCTATTTGAATAGCCGCGTCCGCGGTAAAGGACTACTTGGTTGCCTGTACAGTTCATAGATAACTTGAAGTGGATACTCTAAAATGCGCAAGATAAGCGTGAGTGCTATGGATGGCGTTCTCGTAGGTAGACGGGAGCGGATCCATAGTGGTGTATTGATTGGTGAATATGTGGACTCGTTTGCGCCACCTCAAAAGAGTTGCTTGCAGTCGTAGTTCAGGTTAGCCACTGAGTCAAAGCTGGCTTGCTGCAGTTAAACTCCACTACCCCTTTGTTGATACCGATGCATATGTAGTTAGTTCTGATGTAAGTCTTGCTGGGTACATTTGTACTCACGTTTGCCTATTTTATGTTTTTGCAGAGAGACATCAGTCTCGCTAGTAGTTCCGCGTGGACTTCGACGTTTAGCTTGTTACCTCAGCTACGATCTTGTGCCCTCGGCAGGGTCTTGTAGATAGTCAGGATTCTCAGCCTTCTTCATTTGTAGTTGTCTGTACTCAGACAAGTTAAGCTTCCGCATGTGCTTGTTGTTTGTATGCTCTGTATGTTGGGGTCATGAGACTCATGCTTGTAATACTTGGCTCCTCGGAGCCTGATGAATAAATACTTGAGTCGTAGAGTTATGTTGTGATGCCATGTTGTATTTGCACATATCGAGCACATTGTGTGTATGGTTGAAATGCTTGGTAGGTGTGGGATCCGACAACCTAGTTGTTTATCCTTGGTAGCCTCTCTTATGGGGAAATGTAGTCTTGTGTTTCCATGAGACAAGTAGTCCGCTACAGCCCGGTTCACCGGAGTCCTGCTAGCCTAGCACTACTGCTCCGGAACACTTGACTGGCCGGCATGTGATTCACTTCGTTCCTGTGTCTGTCCCTTCGAGGAAATGTCACGCGGTGACATCCGAAGTCCTGCCTAGCCTGCTACAGCCCGGGTTCCCGGAGTCCTGTTAGCCTAGTGCTACAGCCCGGATTCGCACGCTGCTGACCGACATGCTCGATGTTGATTCATGTATGCCTGTCCCCGTAAGTTAGTGCCACTTTGGGTTCACGACTAGTCATGTCGGACGGGTTCTCTGTCATATGGATGCTAGCGACACCATCATATACGTGAGCCAAAAGGCGCAAACGGTCCCGGGCCATGGTAAGGCGACACCCGTGGGAATACCGTGCGTGAGGCCGCAAAGTGATATGAGGTGTCACAGGCTAGATCGGTGTGACCTAGAATCGGGGTCCTGACAACAACAATCTCAAAGCTCAGCACATCGAACTCGCAGAACAAAGGACACAGGGTTTATACTGGTTCGGGCCACCGATGTGGTGTAATACCCTACTCCAGTGTGGTGTGGTGGATTGCCTCTTGGGCTGAGGATGAACAAGTTCAAGGGAAGAACAGCCTCCTGAGGGGTGGTGTTCTTGAGCTCGGTGAGCTTGTGTGGTTGAGGATGATCTGAATGGTCCAAGATTAGTTACCTCCTACTGTGGTGGCTAGTCCTATTTATAGAGGCCCTGGTCCTCTTCCCAAATGTAGCCGGGAAGGGATCCAACAACGGCCAAATTTGAAGGGAGACAACTAGTACAAGTTATCCTGACTAAAGGTGGTCTTCGCCTACCAAAGGCTCTGGTGGTGACGCCGTCTTGGGCTCCACGATGACCTCCGTCCTGCCGTCCTGCTGGTCTTGGTCTTGTTGCACCGATATGGAAACCTTTGCCTGATGCCTCGGGACTCCTCGCCTGCGCTTGCCTCTTTAGCACCAAAGAGGAAGCGAGTACACTGCGCTTGCTGGCGCCCGCCTGGCCTTGGTCGTCATGGCTTGCGTCACAAGGACCTCACGAGGTGCCCTCGCCTTGATCTCTCCGCCCCTCGTGAGCCAGCCTGGTGAGGCCGCCCCCGAGGAGGTCTTGCATCGTCCGCCTCGCGAGGCTTGGCCCCTCGCAAGGGTCTTGAGTGTTCGTTGACGAAGACGGGCCGTATAGGGCCGCTGGTGGAGCCACGCCATGGGCTGCAGGCAGGCAAGTTCGGGGACCCCTGTTCCCAGGACGCCGACAGTAGCCCCCGGGCCCAAGGCACGCTCGGACTTGGCTTCGAGGAGAAGCCAAGGGGCAGGAGCGCCGTGGGCCCCAACAGCCTGCGACCTCGGTTGATGCGTGGCGACTAATGGGACGTGGGCATCTCCGCTTCCTCACGCTGCCTCGGCAACTGCCCGACTCGACAAGTCCCTGATACATGCAGGAAAAACCATCATTACCTGTGATCATGGGGGTCACCAGTTGGCCTTCTCCTGCTATAAATGAGGAGGGGGGGGGGCGAAGCCCCCATCGCCCATCTCTTCCTGCTCCGCTCGCTTCTCCTTCCTTGCTTCATTGCTTGCAGCGACACCCATGGCGCCTGCGAAGAGGTTCTCGGCCGCAGAGAAGGGGAAGGCCCACCAGGAGGGGCCCGGCTCACCGCCGCCCAAGAGGGGGTGCGGTCGCCCGCGTAAGCATGCCGCGACTCCCGCCGTGGCCCCTTGCGACTGCGACGGCGCCTCCTCGCGTGGTGGGAGTCGCCCAGGTCGTGGCAGCCCCGTCGATGAAGTGAGGTGCACCATGGTTGCGAGGCCTCCCCGCCCGCGCTTCCACTCAGCGGAGGTGCTGCCGGAGTTTGTTGTGTAGTCGGAGAACCCGGCCGGCACCTGGCTTCAGCTCCCGCGCTTCTTCGCCGGCGAACTGCCGGCCTCGGGTCCAGGCGGTCTCTAGCTGCAGGCGGACGGCTGCTGCAGCAAGGCTTCGTGGGTCGCGGTGGAGGTCTCCATCACGGGCAACGCAGCCATGGCCCGCGGCTGGCAGACGTTTTCCCGCGCGTGCGGTCTGGGCAGGTGGTGTACCCTCCACTTCAAGTACGATGGCAACGCGACCCTCTATGTGAGGGTATTCAGGGAAGATGGTCGTCGCGTCGGGTGCTGCCCTAAGGACAATGACGACGGTGAGGTGCTCGGCCTTGGAGCCGGTCGTGACGAGGGTGAAGGTGGACTTGTCCTCGGCGCCGGTCGCGGCTCATCCAGCTACGGCGACTCTTCCTCCGGCGATAGCTCCAGCAGTGGCGGCTATGACCAGCCGCCACGCCGCCGTGCCCGCTTCGAGGGCGGTAGCGGGTCGTCTCGTTGCCGCGCCCCAGTGAAGCGCGAGGAGGGGTCTGGCTGAGTCCAGGGGAGCGCCAAGGGCCCACCCTCGCGAACCGCTGCGGGGGCGCGCACCGCTTTTGTTTTGTTCTTTCCTTTCTTCCTGCATTAAAAAAGAAACAAGTATGGGGCCCTGCAGGGGCGTGCAACGAACCGTGATTTCCAAGTCGCTATGTTATGTTTTATCGTTCCCGTGTCATGTTGCAGCATCAACATTTTATGTAGGCGTGTAGAGATAACTTAGCTTGACGTGTCTGGAGTAGTTTCCACCTCGTGAGGCGCGCCTTTCCCCGTACCTGGTGAGACTTCTTGCCGTTGGCTTGGGAGGCGTTGAGGAACTGCAATTTTTTTAAGAACCTCTTATTCTTCCAAGCCCAGGTCGTAGGCATGGCCGACCATGACCTAGAGCTCCACATCATGGTACCCGAGGGGCACAGATTAAGGGAGGAGCACTAGCTTGCGAGCTCGAGCGAGGGTGCCTCACGAAGAATAGGAAAAATGCTCACGAGTGCACCTGTCCAGCCCCCTCGTGAGGCATGTGAGGGAGAGTATGGGCCAAAACAATGAACCGAGGGAAGAATAGAGGAAAAGGCGATCGAACCAAGGTCACAAGAATGCGAACTTCCATTAAAAAAGGGGCAAGCCAACTTCGGAAAGCAAATGAAAAGCCGCGTCCTGCACCTAGTCTAGTCTTCTCACCAGCGCGGAGCTAAGTGCTGCCACTAGGATGTGGGAGGGAGCCCCCGAGGCCCGAGGGCGGCACTCCTGAGACTCCGGGGCGTGTACAGCCCCACTCATTATTACGTGAGAGTGTCATGAGCGGAGACCTTCACGGGCACGGGGCCTTGCTTCACAGGCGCTGGGCCTTGCTTCATGGGTAGAACTTCCGGAGGTGCTGGGTGTTCCAGGCGTTCTGGATGGGGACCCCGTCCTGCGTCTCCAGGCGCACGACGCCAGGCCTGGAGACGTGGGCGACCCTAAACGGGCCCTCCCACATGGGCGAAAGCTTATGCAGTCCTTCCCTGGAGAGCATCCGCCTTCGGACGAGGTCACCCACCTCAAGCGTCCCTGGAGCGGATGCTGCGGCAGTGATACCGCCACAGCGCCTGCTGGTATCTTGCCGCTCGAAGCGTGGCTTCACGGTGGCATTCCTCCCCCAGCACAAGGTCCATCCCCCGCATGGCGTCCTGCTGCGTCTCATCAAACGCCAGGACCCGTGCGAAGCGATGTTTGACCTCGTGAGGGAGAACCACTTCTTCTTCATAAACAAGGAAGAACGGGGTCTCGCCTGTTGGCTTGGTGGCGGTGGTGCAGATGGACCACAACACAGACTAGAGCTCGTCGTGCCAGCCCCTGCCGCAGGCCTCGAGCTTCTTCTTGAAGGTCCTGGTCTTGAGGCCTCTCAGGACCTCCGTGTTGGCGCGTTCGGCTTGACCATTGCTCCTGGGGTGTACCACCAAAGCATAGCAGATCTGTGTTCCAAGGTTAGCACAATATATCTTGAAGAGATTGCTAGTGAACTGCGAGCCGTTGTCGGTGATGATGCGATTAGGGACTCCGAACCTTCTCACGAGACCCTTGATGAACTTGACCGCAAATCCGGCCGGGATGGTGCGGACAGCTTCTACCTCCGCCCATTTGGTGAACTTGTCGATGGCGAGGTAGAGGTAGCAGTAGCCCCCAGGTGCTCGAGGGAACGGGCCTAAGATATCCATCCCCCAGACCGCGAATGGCCACGAGAGCGAGATGGTCTGGAGGCCCTGAGCTGGCTGATGGATCTGCTTGGTGTGGAATTGGCAGGCCTTGCAGGACTTCACCAGCTCGGTTGCGTCGTTGAGCGCCGTAGGCCAGTAGAACCCGCTGCAAAACGCCTTGCTAATGAGGGTTAGTGATGACGAGTGGTGTCCGCAGTCTCCGCCATGTATGTCAGCTAGCAACTTGTTCCCCTGTTCCCTGGAGATGCATCGCAAGGAAACATCATTTGACCGCTTCCTGTATAACTCACCGTCCTGGATTGTCGGATGTGGAGTTCCGGCAAACCCTTAAAGTTCGAACACTGGGGTGCGCGCGAAGTCTTTCCCTCCTACCGATCTACGCCCTAGCTCGCTAAGATCTCGCGGACGAACTCGACGAACTCGCAACATAGAAAGACACGAGGTTTATACTGGTTCGGGCCACCGTTGTGGTGTAATACCCTACTCCAGTGTGGTGGTGGTGGATTGCCTCTAGGGCTGATGATGAACAGTACAAGGGAAGAACAGCCTCCTGAGATTGAGGTGTTCTTGTGGCTAGGGTAGGCTCTCTATCGGGTTGGATCAAGCTAAGATGAGATGCCTCTACTATGGTGGCTAGCTCTACTTATATAGGCCCTGGTCCTCTTCCCAAATATCGAGCGGGAAGGGAGCCAACAACGGTGGGCAAATTTGAAGGGGGACAACTAGTACAAGCTATCCTGACAAAAGTGGTCTTCGCCTGCGAAAAGCTCTGGTGGTGACGCCGTCTTGGGATCCACGATGACCTCCGTCTTGCCGTCCTCCTGGTCTTGGTCTTGTTGCACCAATATAGCAACCTTTGCCTGATGCCTCGGTACTCTTCGCCTGCGCTGGCCTCCTTAGCACCAAAGAGGAAATAAGGACGCTGCACGCGCTGGCGCCCGCCTGGCGCCCGCCTGGTGTCGTCCGTCATGGCTCACGTCATGAGGGCCTCGTGAGGTTTGCCCCGCCTTGATATCTCCGCTCCTCATGAGCCTTCCTGGCTAGGCCACTCCAGAGGAGGTCTTGCGTCGTCCGCCTCGCGAGGCTTGGACCCTCGCGAGGGTCTTGGATGCCTTGTTGATGGAGATGGGCCGTACGGCCTGCTGGCTTAGCCACGCCGCGGGCCGCTGGCAGGCAAGTCTGGGGACCCCTGTTCCCAGAACACCGACAGTAGCCCCCGGGCCCAAGGTGCGATCGGGCTTGGCTTCGCGGTGAAGCCAAGGGTCAAGTTCGGTGCACCGCGGGCCCCGAAAGCCTGCGGCCTCGGTTGACGCGTGGCGGTTGATTGGACGTGGGCGTCTCCGCTTCCCCACGCTGCCTCGGCAGCTACACGACTTGACAAGTCCCTCGACATGCAAGGAAAACCATCATTACCTGCAATCATGGGAGACGCCGGTTGGCCTTCTCCCGCTATAAATGGGGAGGAGGGGGCGGAGCCCCCGTCACCCATCTCTTCCTTGCTTGCTTGCTTCTTCCTCCCCGCTCCACTGCTGACAACAATGGCGCCTATCAGAAGGTTTTCTGTCGAAGAGAAAGGAAAGGCTCACCGTGATGATCCGGGGCCACTTCCGCCGAAGAAGAGGTCTATCCATCGCCGTGATGAAGCGGCGATGCAGGTGGTGTCGAGGCCTTGGTGCGAGCAGCCTCCTCCGGGGTACCCGCTACCCTTGTACGCCCGAGCCGAGGGCTCGGGAGGAAGGAGTGACGAGCAGCACCGGCCACGCCGTGTCCGGGGTCGCCGCGCCACGGCGACGCGTGCCGTCGCCCCTGGGATCCACACCGCGGACTCCTCGCGCGAGTTGGTGCTGTGGGCGCCGATGCCTCCAAGCTCCTGGATCCGCTTCCCGCGGTTCTTCTCCGACGTGATGCCGCCGAGGGGGCCTCTCGAGCTCTGGTTGCAGCACGCCGATTGCAGCGCTCCGGCGACCGGAGCGGAGATCGAAGCGGTTCCCACCGACAAGATCTTCATGACCCGCGGCTGGGGGGAGATCGCACGGGTCTGCCGTGCGAGGGGCACCGTCGCGATCCACTTCGAGTACGACGACGCTTCCAAGCTCTTCTTCAAGGTCTTCGACGCCGAGGGCCGCCGCCTGGAGTGCTGCTCCAGAGAGGAGTGCCAAACTGACGCGCGCTCCGCGCGCGGCTACTCCAGCAGCAGCAACCCTTGGGAGTCCAGCAGCTCTCCCGAGCTTTACGAGACTCCGGAGATGAGTGATGACAGCTACGTGCCCCCGAGCTCTCGCCGCGCTCGGAGCAGAGCTGCGGCGTCCGGCCGTCGCCGCCCCTGATCTGGATGGGGTTGGCGCCGGCCCCCGTGGCCCACTGTTGATGATGGCGTCCACCACAGAAGGGTGTAGATAGGATTCCCCTTAGTATCAGCTTTTGTTTCCTGCGAAGAATCATGAATCACCCCATGGGGGCATGTAAGGATCTGCAATGTCTTTTATACTTATCTTCCTTGTTATGAAAACTTAGCGAATGCGTGTCCCGTTAAGGCTCGGTCCCCCCTTTCTTTCCCCGCGATGGCTTGTTGCTCTGCGCTGACAAGTCCGGGTCCCGAGGCGGCTACAGCCGTCGCTGGTATGCCAGGTCGCGTGCCGTGGTCAAGGCCAGGAGGTGTGTGGCCCGAGGTCCAGTAAGAGCCCCTGAGACGTGATGCTCAGGAGGTCCCCCTTAGCACTCAAGCAGCCATGGTGAGGCAAGAGAGGGAGTTGACGTGGCCGCAACGGGGTCGCGGCAAGGCGAGGGTGACCATCAGGCCCCAACATTTGGCCGATCCGAGAGCGGGTCTTATCTTGTCGACTTCGCGGCGACTCCTGACGTTGCGCTAGGGCTGCGCGCCTACTCGTGCGGCATAGCTTGGCCGGCCCATACAAGTTTCCCTCCCATCATGCTCTCCTTAGTGCTCTACGTCCTCAGGTTCCGGCCCTCGAGCGAGCTCAGCCGCCGCTGGTATGCCAGGTCGCGATGCCATGGTCAAGGCCAGGGGGTGAGGGCTGGAGAGCCAGTAAGAGCTCCTGAGTCGCGATGCTCAGGAGCCCCCCTTTTAACGCGCAAGCGAATTGCACGAGAGAAAAGGAGACTCGCGGTGCCGCCTGCTATCCTTCCCAGGGGATCCCTGTGAACCGGCACAAGAAGAAACACAGTTTGCCGTTATAGCTGTCAGCCTGCCGCTGGTTGCTCTGGATGAGGTGAAGGCACTGAGGGCCTGGTGAGGTGACGTGCGCGGGGCGTGCTGCGAGCCAAAGCTCGACCGCTCAGGTTTGTCGACGTGACAGGGACGGACCCATGCACCAGCGCCGTGCCTGTGTGGAGGCCCCGGGGGAGGCAATGATTGAGCAGGTGATAGCAGTTGGCAGGTTAAGCATGGGGAGCAAATCAACTTGGATAAATGCAGGAAGATACATGCCACCGGGTCCGGCCCGAGCGGCTTGGGGATGATGCAGCCCGAGGGGCGCCCCCAGCAAGGTAAGCTAAAGACATAAGCAAAAGGGATACATGCCACAGGGACGGACCCACGCGGCCTGGGAATAATGCAGCCCGAGGGGCGCTCCCAGCTAAATGAGCTTGGAATATGTCACCTGGTTCTGTAGATGAAGTAGAGTTGGTGCAGCTGAAGGCGTGCGTTGAAGAAATGACTCCTCATGAGCCACCGGAGCCCTGAGCCTCGAGAGGCTCTGGGGGCTCGGGAGGTTCCCTGAAGACCGTCTCCATCTCCTCCAGGACGGCGTGGTACCTGGCCTCCTGAGCCGCCAGGACACGCCGCATGTTGCGCTGATAGGCCGACGCCATGCTCGGCAAGCCGAAGGGCATGCGAACGTAGCTGTGCGGCGGGCCCTCGCAGCGGCCCACATGCGAAGGCCAGAAGCGCTCCTGAGACGCAGCCCAGTTGAGCCCTGGGACGTCGATGCAGACACGCAGCCCAACATCCTCGCCGGGATGGGGGGCTGCGCCTCGTGAGCGGCGGTCGCCGCGCATGGCTCTTGCGTCTTGCAGTTCCTGGGTGGTCTTGGTGATGAACTCCTGGGTGGTGGGCACTCCTTGCCCCGTGCTTCCCTGAGGAACATGTGCTGCGAAGCACGCTTCCAGGTAGTGCCCAAGCGCCTCCCTTGTGAGGTTGGCAAGGTCTGAGGCCCTCCAGAAGAGAGCCCCCGAGCTCTGCCCGAGGAGGGCGCCGGGCGCGCTTTCCTATGCGATGGAGGGAGGCGCCCCTGGGACGGACGCTGATCCTGATGAGACTCCTGCCGCGACACCATCCTCCTGAGGTCTTGCGCGGTGCAGCTTCTTCTTCCTGGGAATGGTCTCCGGAGGGCCTTCACTTCTTCTGTCGGGCTCGTCGATTGCTGCGGCTTGAAAGGCGCACTCGAGGGATCACACCGCATCCCTCTCTTCACACGGGACCGTGATGATTCCTCCGCTTCCTGGCATCTTGAGAACGTTGTAGCCGTGATGGGTGACTGCCATGAACTTGGCCAGGGCTGGATACCCGAGGATGGCATTGTACGGCAGGCGGATGTGCGCGATGTCGAAGTCGATGAGCTCGGTGCGGTAGTTCTTGCGCTCCCCGAAGGTGACAGGCAGGCGGACCTGCCCTATCGGTGTGGTGGAACCGTCGGTCACTCCTGAGAAAGGCTTGGTGGGCTGGAGCTGTTCATATGGCACTTGGAGGTTGTCGAATGTGTCGACGGACAGGACGTTGAGCCCTGCGCCGCCATCGATGGGGGTCTTGGTAACCTGCACATTGCTGATGACTGGGGAACACAACATCGGGAGGGCGCCGGCGGTGACTGTGCACTTGAGCTGATCTGCCGAGTTGAAAGTGATGGCGCATTGGGACCACTTGAGCGGGCGCGTGGCCTCTAGCTTGGGGAGCACCGCGTTCACCTCGCGAGCGAACTGTTTGAAGATGTGCTGAGAGGCTAGGGCCTGGGCGCCGCCCAAGATGCAGGCGCTCGCACGCGGCTCCTGGAAGCCCCCAGCCCCCTCGTCCTGGTGGTGGTCGTCGTTCCTTCTTGGTGGCGGCAGCGGGGGAAGACCGGTGTTGCCCTGGGGGCGATCCTCATGAGGCTGATCCCTCCAGGCGCCCTCGCGAGGTTGGTCCTGCCAACGGTCCTCGCGAGGTCTATCGCGCCATTCCTGGCGCGGGCCACGGTCGTCCCAGCGTCCGCCTCCACGTCCTCCTCCGCGGCCGTAGCCCCGGTCGCTGCGCTCGGGGCGTTGACTGAAGCGTCCTTCTCGTATGGATCTTAGCTCTTGACAGTCGCTGGTGTTGTGGGTGTTCAGGTTGTGGAAGGCGCAGAACGGCCGGCTGTTCTTGGAAGACTCGGGCTGATCTCTGCCCTGGTTGGGGTCGGGCTCCGCTGCGAGCACATCTGCCTCCTTGCGCTTCACGTCCTTGGCCTTGGTTTTCTTCTCCTCTGCGCCCGCGGCCGGCAGCTCAAGGAGAGAGAGGCGCCCCTCCTCAGCTCTTGCGCACTTGGTCGCCAGGTTGAACAACTCCTGAGAGGTGCAGAGCTCCTCGTGGATGGCGAGCTCTTCCTTCATCTTGACGTCACGGACGCCGTCTGAGAACGCGGAGATGATGGCTTCGTCCATGACCTTGGGGATCTTGAGGCGGGTGTCGTTGAAGTGCTGGATGTACTTCTGGAGGGTCTTTTCTGGTTGTTGCTTGATCTGGCGTAGATCACCCGCGGCTGGCGGGCGGTCGCGAGTGCCCTGGAAGTTGGCGACGAAGCGGTCGCGCATCTCATCCCAGGAGGAGATTGAGCCGTGCTGCAGGTTCAGGAGCCAGGAGCGGGCTCCATCCTTGAGAGCCATGGGAAACCAGTTCGCCATGACTTTTTCGGCGCCGTTGGCCGCTTTGATGCTCAGCTCATAGAGCTACAGGAACTCCGCGGGGTCGGCGGTGCCGTCGTAGCGAGGAGGCAGATCCGGCTTGAACTTGCCTGGCCAGGCAACGCTACGCAGCTCGGGGGTGAAGGCGCGGCAGCCAGCCGTGGTTGCCGGGGCCCGCTTCGGAGGTGGAGCATGGTCTTGACGAGGTCCGCGCTGCGCCGCTGCGGTCGGTGCGCGGTCTTGACGAGGTGGCGCGGGGAGCGCATGTGCAGCTTCTCGCGGCCGCGGGATTTCTTGGCAGCTTCTCTCTTCGCGCACGGGCACTGGGTGTGGTGGATCACGCCACGGAGCCGCGCGCCTTGGTGCCAAGGCACCGTCTTGGGGCAGAGGTGGTGGAGGCACGCCATGAGCCTCGTCGCCCGTGGCTGGTTGAGGGGGAGGTAGAGAGAGGGACGATGCCGGGGAGCCCCCTGCGGCGCGGACGAGCTGGGCGACGCGGTCGAGCCACTCCTCATAGAGGTCGTCAATGGGGCGGTAGCGCAGGAGTTCGTTTGCGACGAGGAGCGCGGCCCGCGCCTCCATGGGAGCGCAGCACGCGTGAGACGAAGAACCGGCGGGGGTCAGCGATGGAGTGGCGGTGCGGCCATCCTGCCGCACCAAAGGATGCAGCGAGGACGCCTGCTGCTCGTTCCCCGCCGGGCCGGTGGCAGCATTGGTGGCGGGAGACGGAGAACGACGATGTGGCCCGCCGACGGGAGCCGTCTGAGCGACGCGGGCGGTGAGGGCAGCCCGACGCTCAGCCCGAGCACGGCGAGCGTCCGCCATGGAGACGACGGAGCGACGAATTGATGGAAGGGAAGCTACGGCGCACCCCTACCTGGCGCGCCAAATGTGGGATGTGGGGTTCCGACAAACCCTTAAGGTTTGAACACTGGGGTGCGCGCGAAGTCTTTCCCTCCTACTGATCTACGCCCTAGCTCGCTAAGATCTCGCGGACGAACTCGACGAACTCGCAACACAGAAAGACACGAGGTTTATACTGGTTCGGGCCACCGTTGTGGTGTAATACCCTACTCCAGTGTGGTGGTGGTGGATTGCCTCTAGGGCTGATGATGAACAGTACAAGGGAAGAACAGCCTCCTGAGGTTGAGGTGTTCTTGTGGCTAGGGTAGGCTCTCTATCGGGTTGGATCAAGCTAAGATGAGATGCCTCTACTATGGTGGCTAGCTCTACTTATATAGGCCCTGGTCCTCTTCCCAAATATCGAGCGGGAAGGGAGCCAACAACGGTAGGCAAATTTGAAGGGGGACAGTTAGTACAAGCTATCCTGACAAAAGTGGTCTTCGCCTGCGAAAAGCTCTGGTGGTGACGCTGTCTTGGGATCCATGATGACCTCCGTCTTGCCGTCCTCCTGCTCTTGGTCTTGTTGCACCAATATAGCAACCTTTGCCTGATGCCTCGGTACTCTTCGCCTGCGCTGGCCTCCTTAGCACCAAAGAGGAAATAAGGACGCTGCGCGCGCTGGAGCCCGCCTGGCGCTCGCCTGGTGTCGTCCGTCATGGCTCACGTCACGAGGGCCTCGTGAGGTTTGCCCCGCCTTGATATCTCCGCTCCTCGTGAGCCTGCCTGGCTAGGACACTCCAGAGGAGGTCTTGCGTCGTCCGCCTCGCGAGGCTTGGACCCTCGCGAGGGTCTTGGATGCCTTGTTGATGGAGATGGGCCGTACGGCCTGCTGGCTTAGCCATGCCGCAGGCCGCAGGCAGGCACGTCTGGGGACCCCCGTTCCCAGAACGCCGACATGGATGCAGTACGCCATAGCCTGTCGGGCCACGCGCTCCGCGTCCTCCTCTTTCTCCGGCAGCTTCCCTTGCGTTAGGTATTCCTTGAACTCCTTGGTCCAGCACCCCTCCTGAGGCTCGAGCGCCAGGAGTACGCGCGCTCCCAAGGTCGGGCTGTAGGCCGGTGCTCCCGAGGCGGCGCCGGCCACGAAAGCGGAGGTGCTGCCAACGGCTTGAAGAGCCGCTCCTCAAAGATGCTAGGCTCTTAGGGTTGTCACTTGGACGCCCTTTTGGCGATGTCGTCAGCCTCCTTGTTGGTGCCACGGGGCACGTGCTGAAACTCTAGACCCAGGAAATGCTTTTCCATTTTGCGTACCTCCGCGAGGTATGCCTCCATGTGCTCGTCCCTCGGCTCATATACCTTGTTGGAGAAGTTGACGAGGAGCTGCGAGTCGCCCCTGATGGTGAGGCGCTTCACCCCCAGGGCCACTGCAGCCTTAAGGCCAACGATGAGGCCTTCATACTCCGTGATGTTGTTGGAGACCTTCTCGCCTTGCTGGAAGCAGAGCTGCACGACATAGTAGAGCTTGTCCTGAGTGGGCGAGATGTGCACTGCTCCAGCTCCCGCGCCCTGGCGTGTGAACACGCCATCGAAATACATGACCCATCCATCTGGTGCTTCACATCCTGGCGAGAGGGATCGATCCTCGCTTGCTTCAAACCCCGGGGCGTCAGTCCATTCTGCCATGAAGTCAGCGAGCGTGGCTCCCTTGATGACCCTAGTTGTGCTGAACTCCAGCTAGAATGCTTGCAACTCGATGTTCCATTCGGTGACTCTTCCAGTAGCGTTGGGGATCCTGAGTACCCTCTCCAGCGGGTAGGCCGAGACGACCTTGATTGGGTGACCTTGGAAGTAGTGCCGCAGTTTACGCGAGGCCACCAAGAGCGTGAGCAAGAGCTTCTGAGGCATGGGGTACCGTGCCCTTGCATCCCGCAGTACCGTGCTGACAAAGTACACTGGGTACCCGACGAGGGCGGGAGCGTCGACGGAGCCTAGGCCTACTGGAGGTTGGGGCATCTCCTGAGGTGGCGGGACCCCAAGAGCCTGGTTGCCCACTGGGGCCTCTGTTGGCCCGCGAACGCCGCCTTGCTGGGCCTGGTCACTCGTTGGCGTTGCTGCAGCCTTTGCGGTGCCCTCTGGGTCCTGTATCGCCCCGGCTGGGGGCGTGGTACGGCACGGCAGACCCTTGGCCTGGCGCTCTTCCCGAACCGCCACTAGAGCTGCGCTAGCGGAGTAGGGAGTGGCAGCAAGGTAAAGCACCAGGGGCTCGAGAGGCGAGGCGCCACCATCACCGGAGGGCTGGTCAGGTATCTCTTGAGGTCTTGAAATGCTTGGTCAGCCTCCGGGGTCCACTCGAACGGGCCCTTCTTCTTCATCAGCTTGAAGAATGGCAGGGCGCGCTCTCCTAGCTTAGAGATGAAGCGCCCCAGCGAGGTCACGCAGCCTGCAAGCTTCTGCATCTCCTTGAGAGTTTGTGGTGGGCTCATGTCTTCTATCGCCTTGACCTTCTCCGGGTTAGCCTCGATCCCCCTGTGGGACACGAGGAAGCCCGACAGCTTGCCAGAGGGGACACCAGACACGCACTTCTCCAGGTCTTGAATCAAAGTTCTTGCCTCCCGAGACTTTACCACAATGTCATTGACGTAGGCCTCAGCGTTCCTCCCGAGCTGCTGACCCAGGGCGATGTGCATCAGCCGTTGGAAGGTCACGCCTATGTTGCGCAGCCCAAACGGCATGCAAGTGTAGCAGTAAACCCCACACGGGGTCAGGAAGGCCGTCTTCTCCACATCCTCCACTACCATCTTGATCTGGTGATAGCCTGAAAACGCGTCCAGGAAGCACAACAGGTCACATTCGGCGGTGGAGTCGACAATCTGGTCGATGCGCGGGAGCGGGAACGGGTCTTGGGGACAGGCCTTGTTAAGGTTGGTGAAGTCAACACACATGCGCTCCTTCCCGCCTTTCTTTGGTACGACGACGGGGTTCGCCAGCCACTCGGGGTACCGAACCTCGCGAATGACACCTGCTGCCTCCAGCTTGCGGGTTTCCTGGACGATGAAGGACCGCTTCTCTGTGGACTGTCGCCGCGCCTTCTGCTTCACAGGGCGCACATTGGGGCACACCCTCAAGTGATGCTCGATCACCCCTCTCAGGACCCCTACTAGCTGCTTGGGTTCCCAGGCGAATACATCCTTGTTCGCGCGCAGGAACCTCACCAATGCCTCCTCTTGATCCGGGTCGAGGTTGGCGCCTATGGTGAAGGTGGCTCTTGATGACCCATCTTCCTCGACTGACACCTGCTTGGTTTCGGCCCCATCTTGAGTGAACAACTGCTTCTTCTTTGCTGGCGCGGCCTCCTTAACCCCAGGGGTGGCCTCGTTGGCCAGTCGCGCTGCCGCGGCGGTTTTGAGGGCAAACATGAGCACCGCCAGAGCCTCCTTGGTGTCTCCAACTACGGTGAGGACATCCTTGCTCCCGGGCATCTTCATGAGGTTGTAGGCCGGATGGGTCGCCGCCATAAACTGAGCCAGAGCCACGTATCTGAGGATGGCATTGTATGGGTGGCCAATGCGGGCGATGTCGAAGTCGATCAGCTCGGTGCGGTAGTTGTCGCGAGTGCCGAAGGTCACAGGAAGGCACATCTGCCCCAAGGGGCTGGTGGAGCCGCCGCCGACTCCGGAGAAGGGCTTGCTGGGGCGGAGCCGTTCGAGTGGTACGTGAAGAAGGCTAAAAGCCTCCACAGAGAGCATGTTGAGACCGGCACCGTCGTCGATGAGGGTCTTGGTGACAGCTACGCTCCAGATGGTGGGCGTGCAAAGCATTGGAAGCACGCCCGAGCCGACGGTGGTGACGGGGTGATCCCCCGAGTCGAAGGTGAGGTCGGCCTTGGGCGCCGCCCAACCCGGGGGAGCTCCTTGCCGCACGGAAGCGGGGCCAATCTGGCGAAAGAACGGCTTGGTGTGACGGTCCAGGGCGGTGCTTGCGAGCTGCTGAGGAGGGCCGTGACGGCGAGGGGCGCCGGTGCCGCGAAGCACGCGATGAAGAGGCCGCGCAGCTCCTCCCAAGATGCCACTGAGGATCCTCGGAGAGTGAGCAGCCAGGCGCGTGGCGCACCAGCGAGGGCCATGGGAAGCCAGTTGGCCGTGACCTTGTCATCGCCCCCAACCTTCAGGACGGCCTCTTCATATGCCAGCAGGAAGGCCGACAGGCCCGCCGCGCCATCATAGCGTGGCGGCATCTTCGGCTTGAACTTGGGCGGCCACTGTACCTGTCACAAGGCGGGGGCAAAGACCTTGAGCCCCCTGGCGCTGTCGTGGGCGTCCGTCATCCAGCCGGGGGAGCAACGCCGGCCATGGGGACAAGGCGCGGAGGTGGCGGAGCGTGGATCGACAGAAGGAAAGCTTCAGTGCACCCCTACCTGGCGCGCCAAATGTCGGATTTCGGGTTCCGGCAAAACCCTTGAGGTTCGAACACTGGGGCGCGCACGAAGATCTCTCCTCCCCCTAGCTCACGCTCTCACCACAATCTCAAAGCTCAGCACATCGAACTTGCTGAACAAAGGACATAGGGTTTATACTGGTTCGGGCCACCGATGTGGTGTAATACCCTACTCCAGTTGGTGTGGTGGATTTCCTCTTGGGCTGAGGATGAACAAGTACAAGGGAAGAACAACCTCCTGAGGGGTGGTGTTCTTGAGCTCAGTGAGCTTGTGTGGTTGAGGGTGATCTGAATGGTCCAAGATTAGTTGCCTCCTACTGTGGTGGCTAGTCCTATTTATAGAGGCCCTGGTCCTCTTCCCAAATGTAGGTGGGAAGGGATCCAACAACGACCAAATTTGAAGGGAGACAACTAGTACAAGTTATCCCGACTAAAGGTGGTCTTCGCTTGCCAAAGGCTCTGGTGGTGACGCCGTCCTGGGCTCCATGATGACCTCCATCCTGTCGTCCTGCTGGTCTTGGTCTTGTTGCACCGATATGGAAACCTTTGCCTGATGCCTCGGGACTCCTCGCCTGCGCTTGCCTATTTATCACCAAAGAGGAAGTGAGTACACTGCGCGCGCTGGCGCTCGCCTGGCCTAGGTTGTCATGGCTTGCATCACAGGGACCTCGCGAGGTGCCCCTCGCCTTGATCTCGCCGCCCCTCGCGAGCCAGCCTGGTGAGGCCGCCCCCGAGGAGGTCTTGTGTCGTCCGCCTTGTGAGGCTTGGCCCCTCGCGAGGGTCTTGAGTGTTCATTGACGAAGACGGGCCGTACAGGGCCACTGGTGGAGCCACGCCATGGGTCGCAGGCAGGCAAGTCTGGGGACCCCCGTTCCCAGGACGCCGACACCTTGTTCATGATAATTGTCTATTGTTCATGCTATAACTGTATTAACCGGAAACTGTAATACATATGTGAATACATAGACCACAACATGTCCCTAGTGAGACTCTAGTTGACTAGCTCGTTGATCAGTAGATGGTTGTGGTTTCCTGACCATGGACATTAGATGTTGTTGATAACGGGATCACATCATTAGGAGAATGATGTGATGGACAAGACCCAATCCTAAGCATAGCACAAGATTGTGTAGTTCGTTCGCTAGAGCTTTTCTAATGTCAAGTATCATTTCCCTAGACCATGAGATTGTGCAACTCCCGGATACCATAGGAATGCTTTGGGTGTATCAAACGTCAAAACGTAACTGGGTGACTATAAAGGTGCACTATAGGTATTTCCAAAAGTGTCTGTTGGGTTGGCACGAATCAAGACTGGGATTTGTCACTCCGTATGACGGAGAGGTATCTCTGGGCCCACTCAGAAATGCATCATCATAATGAGCTTCATGTGACTAAGGAGTTAGCCACCAGATCATGTGTTACGGAACGAGTAAAGAGACTTGCCGATAACGAGATTGAACAAGGTATAGGGATACCAACGATCGAATCTCGGGCAAGTAACATACCGATAGACAAAGGGAATTGTATACGGGATTGATAGAATCCCCGACATTGTGGTTCATCCAATGAGATCATCGTGGAACATGTGGGAACCAATATGGGTATCCAGATCCCGCTATAGGTTATTGTCCGGAGAGGTGTCTCGGTCATGTCTCCATGGTTTCCGAACCCGTAGGGTCTACACACTTAAGGTTCGGTGACGCTAGAGTTGTTATGGAAAATAGTATGTGGTTACCGAAGGTTGTTCAGAGTCCCGGATGAGATCCCGTACGTGACGAGGAACTCTGGAATGGTCCGGAGGTGAAGATCGATATATTGGACGAAGGGTATTGGAGTCCAGAATTGTTCCGGGGGTACCGGGTGACGACCAGCGTGTCCGAAAGGGGTTTCAAAGGCCCCGACAAGTGTTGGGGGGCCTTATGGGCCAAGGGGAGGGGGCACATCAGCCCACTAAGGGGCTGTGCGCCCCTCCCACCCCATCCCACTTAACCTGGAGAGGTGGGGGCGCCTCCCCTAGGGCAGCCACCCCTCCCGGCTTGGGGGGCAAGTTTCCTAGGGGTGGGGGCGCCCAAACCCATCTAGGGTTCCCCTGTGGCCGCCGCCCCTCCCCTAGGGAAACCCTAGGGCGCCTCCTCCTCCCCCTTCCCCCTATATATGGTGAGGGAGAGAGAGGGCAGCTGCAGCCCCTTCCCCTGGCGCAGCCCTCTCCTCCTCCAACTCCTCCTCCTCCGTAGTGCTTAGCGAAGCTCTGCCGGAGAACCACGAGCTCCATCGCCACCATGCCGTCGTGCTGCTGGAGTTCTCCCTCAACTTCTCCTCTCCCCTTGCTGGATCAAGAAGGAGGAGACGTCCCCGGGCTGTACGTGTGTTGAACGCGGAGGCGCCGTCCCTTCGGCACTAGATCGGATCTTCCAAGATTTGAATCACTGCGAGTACAATTCCATCAAACACATTCTTGTAACGCTTCCGCTTAGCGATCTTCAAGGGTATGAAGATGCACTCCCTCTCTCTCATTGCTAGCATCTCCTAGATTGATCTTGGTGACACGTAGGAAAATTTTGAATTATTACTACGTTCCCCAACAGTGGCATCATGAGCTAGGTCTATGCGTAGATTCTATGCACGAGTAGAACACAAGTAGTTGTGGGCGATGATTTGTTCAATTTGCTTACCGTTACTAGTCTTATCCTGATTTGGTGGCATTGTGGGATGAAGCGGCCCGGACCAACCTTACACGTACGCTTACATGAGACTGGTTCCACCGACCAACATGCACTTGATGCATAAGGTGGCTAGCGGGTGTCTGTCTCTCCCACTTTAGTCGGATCGGATCCGATGAAGAGGGTCCTTATGAAGGGTAAATAGCAATTGGCATATCACCGTTGTGGCTTTTGTGTAGGTAAGAAACATTCTTGCTAGAAACCCATAGTAGCCACGTAAAAGATGCAACAACAATTAGAGGACGTCTAACTTGTTTTTGCAAGGTATGCTATGTGATGTGATGTGGCCAAAAGGATGTGATGAATGATATATGTGATGTATGAGATTGATCATGTTCTTGTAATAGGAATCACGACTTGCATGTCGATGAGTATGACAACCGGTAGGACCCATAGGAGTTGTCTTAATTTATTATATGACCTGCGTGTCATTGAAAACGCCATGTAATTACTTTACTTTATTGCTAACCGTTAGCCATAGTAGTAGAAGTATTAGTTGGCGAGGCAACTTCATGAAGACACGATGATGGAGATCATGATGATGGAGATCATGGTGTCATGCCGGTGACGAAGGTGATCATGCCGCGCCTCGAAGATGGAGATCAAAGGCGCAAGATGATATTGGCCATATCATGTCACTTTATGATTTGCATGTGATGTTTGTCATGTTTACATCTTATTTGCTTAGAACAATCATAGCATAAATAAGATGATCCCTCACCAAAAAAAATTCAAGAGATGTGTTCCCCCTAACTGTGCACCGTTGCGAAGGTTTGTTGTTTCGAAGCACCACGTGATGATTGGGTCTGATAGATTCTAACGTTCGCATACAATGGGTGTAAGCTAGATTTACACATGCAAAACACTTAGGTTGACTTGACGAGCCTAGCATGTACAGACATGGCCTCGGAACACGAGAGACCGAAAGGTCGAACATGAGTCGTATAGTAGATACGATCAACATGGAGATGTTC
The DNA here is from genome assembly GCF_018294505.1 of Triticum aestivum. Classification (NCBI taxonomy): domain Eukaryota; kingdom Viridiplantae; phylum Streptophyta; class Magnoliopsida; order Poales; family Poaceae; genus Triticum; species Triticum aestivum. The sequence goes on from NC_057796.1 coordinate 131,005,722, forward strand.
ACCGTTGATGACTAGTCCGTCTCACGTGATGATTGGACACGGCCTAGTCTATTCGGATCATGTATCACTTAGATGACTAGAGGGATGTCTATCTAAGTGGGAGTTCATTAAATAATTTGATTAGATGAACTTAATTATCATGAACATAGTCTAAATTGTCTTTGCAAATTATGTTGTAGATTAATAGCTCGCACTTTAGCTCCCTGTTTTAATACATTCCTAGAGAAAGACTAAGTTGAAAGTTATTGTGAGAAATTGTGCGGAATAGGGCCGTAGTCTGAGGATTGTCCTCACTGCTACACAGAAGGCTTATGTCCTTGATGCACCGCTCGGTGTGCCAACCCCTCTAGCGTCGTCTGTGGATGTTGTGAACATCTGGCAGACACATTTTGATGACTACTTGATAGTTTAGTGCACCATGCTTTACAACTTAGAATCAGGGCTCCAAAGGCGTTTTGAACACCATGGAACATATGAGATGTTCCAAGAGCTGAAATTGGTATTTTAGGCTCATGCCCGCGTTGAGAGGTTTGAGACCTCTGACAAGATCTTTGCCTACAAGATGGAGGGGAATAGCTCAGCTAGTGAGCATGTGCTCAGAATGTCTGGGTGCTTCAATCACTTGAATAAAGTGGGAGTTAATCTCCCAGATAAGAGAGTGATTGACAGAGTTCTCCAGTCACTATCACCAAGCTGCTAGAGCTTCGTGATGAACTATAACATGCAAGGGAAGTTGATCCCGGAGCTGTTCGTCATGCTTAAGGCCGTAAAGGTAGAAATCAAGAAGGAGCATCAAGTGTTGATGGGTAACAAGACCACTGGTTTCAAAGAAGGGCAAGGGCAAGAAGGGAAACTTCATGAATGGCAAGCCAGTTGCCGCTCTAGTGAAGAAACCCAAGAACCCAAACCCGAGACGAAGTGCTTCTATTAGGGGAACGGTCACTGGTAGCGGAACTGCCTCAAATACTTGGTAGATAAGAAGGATGGTAACTTCAACAAAAGTATATTTGATACATGTGTTATCGATGTGTACCTTACTAGTACTCCTAGTAGCACCTAGGTATTAGATACCGGTTCAGTTGCTAAGATTGGTAACTCGAAACAAAAGCTACGTAATAAACAAAGACTAGCTAAGGGCGAGGTGACGATGTATGTTGGAAGTGTATCCAAGGTTGATGTGATCACCATCGCACGCTCCCTCTACCTTCGGGATTAGTGATAAATGTTGTTTGCATTGGTGTCTGCGTTGAGCATGAACATGATTAGATCATGTTTATTGCAATACGATTATTCATTTAAGTCAGAGAATAATGGTTATTTTGTTTACATGAATAATACCGTCTATGGTCATGCACCCAATGTGAAGGGTTTATTGAATCTCGGTCATAGTGATACACATGTTCATAACATTGATGCCAAAAGATGTAGAGTTGATAATGATAGTACCACTTTCTTGTGGCACTGCCGCTTAGGTCATATTGGTGTAAAGCGCATGAAGAACCTCCATGCTGATGGACTTTTGAAGTCACTTGATTTCGAATCACTTGACACATGCGAACCATGCCTCTGTAACGCCCCGGACACACCCGCCGGTGGTCGTTACTCATGGCGGGATCTAGACTGGCCCCACAGATCAATACTAGTCTTTTCTGCACACTTTGTCCTCACTCGTGCGCACCCGGGAGCAACTTCCCGGTCGGTCACCCATCCTGAAATTACTCCAAGCTGAGCACGCTTAACTTTGGAGTTCTGTCCGAATGGGCTTCCGGAAAAGAAGGAATTCCTTATTGATATGAGTAGTCTATCATCCCTATTAAGCCAGGCTATCACATACACCCCCACTCAGAGGAACCGACGTCCTCGTCGGGCCACAGGAACGTTCCCTCTTGGCACATACGTCTGTGCATTCAGTCCGGTACATGTGCCATGCCGTGTGCCACGACAGGTCACAAACGGCATGAATAACATGACCGCGCACCTGTCCGCAAACATCCGTGTAACCGCGAGGGTCGGCTCTGATACCAACTTGTAACGCCCCGGACACACCCGCCGGTGGTCGTTACTCATGGCGGGATCTAGACTGGCCCCACAGATCAATACTAGTCTTTTCTGCACACTTTGTCCTCACTCGTGCGCACCCGGGAGCAACTTCCCGGTCGGTCACCCATCCTGAAATTACTCCAAGCTGAGCACGCTTAACTTTGGAGTTCTGTCCGAATGGGCTTCCGGAAAAGAAGGAATTCCTTATTGATATGAGTAGTCTATCATCCGTATTAAGCCAGGCTATCACAGCCTCATTCGCAAGATGCCTAAAACCCTGTTTTGGAACAATGGAACAGGCAAGTGACTTGTTGGAAATCATACATAATGATGTGTGCGGTCTGATGAGTGTTCATGCGTGCGGTGGATATCATTATTTTCTCACCTTCACCGATGAATTGAGTAGATATGTGTATATTTACTTAATGAAGTAAGTCTGAAACGTTTGAAAATTTCGAGCAATTTCAGAGTGAAGTTGAGAATCATCATAACAAGAAGATCAAGTTCCTACGATCTAATCAAGGGGAGAGTATCTGAGTTATGAGTTTGGCAATCACTTAAGACAAGGTGGAATAGTTTCATAGTTGACGCCACCTGGAACACCATAGCGTAATGGTGTGTCCGACTATCGTAATCGAACCATATTGGATATGGTGCGTTCTATGACGGCTCTTGCCGATCTACCACTATCGTTTTGGGGTTATGCATTAGAGATAATTACATTCACTTTAAATAGGGCACCTTTTAAGTCTGTGGAGACGGCATGTCGTTTCTTAAGGTTTGGGGCTATGATGCTTATGTCGAAAGACTTCAGCCAGAAAAGCTCAAACCCAAAGCGGACAATTGTGTCTTCATAGAATACCCAAGGAAGACGATTTGGGTATACCTTCTATCTCAGATCCGAGGGCAAAGTGTTTGTCACTATGAACAGGTCCTTTCTTGAGAAAGAGTTTCTTTCGAAAGAATTGAGTGCGAGGAAGATAGAACTTGATGAGGTTGTTGAACCTTTACTTCAACCAGATAGTAGAGTGGAATAGAAAGATGTTTCTATGGCACCTACATCATTTGAAGAGAAAGCTAATGATGATGATCATGAAGCTTCAGATCAAGTTACTATCGAATCTCGTAGGTCGACAAGGGTGAGTACAACTTCTGAGTAGTAACCCCATCTTAAAGGTCATGTTGTTGGACAACAGTGAACCTACGAGCTATGGAGAAGCGATGGTGGGCCCGGACTCCAACAAATTGCTAGCATCCATGAAATCCGAGAAAGGATCCATGTATGAGAGCAAAGTATGGACTTTGGTGGACTTGCCCGATGATCGGCAAGCCATTGAGAATAAATGGATCTTTAAGAAGAAGACAGACGCTGATGGTAATGTCACCATTTATGAAGCCCGACTTGTCTCAAAGAAGTTTCCGACAAGTTCAAGGAGTTGACTGTGATGAGACTTTCTCAATCATAGCAATGCTAAAGTCTGTTAGAATTATGTTAGCAGTTGCTGCATTTTTCATTTACGAAATCTGGCAGATGAATGTCAAAACGAAGTTTCCTTGACGGTTTCCGTGAGGAAAGGCTGTATATGATACAACCAGAAGGTTTTGTCAATCCTAAGGATGCTAAAAGGTATGCAAACTCCAGCGATCCTTCTATGGACTGGAGCAAGCATCTCGGAGTTGGAACACGCTTTGATGAGGCGATCAAAGCTTTTGGGTTTATACAAAGTTTGCAAGAAACTTGTATTTACAAGAAAGTGAGTGGGAGCACTATAACATTTTTGATAAGTATATGTGGATGACATATTGTTGATTGGAAATGATGTAGAATTCTGGAAAGCATAAAGGGTTGTTTGAATGAAGTTTTTCAAAGGAAGACCTGGGTAAAACTGCTTACATATTGGGTATCAAGATCGATAGAGATAGATCAAGACGCCTGATAAGACTTTCACAGAGCACATACCTTGACGTGATTTTGAAGGAGTTCAAATGGATCAGTCAAAGAAGGAGTTCTTGCCCGAGTTGTAAGATGTGAAGTTAAGACTTAAAGCTCAACCACGACAGAAGAAAGAGAAAGGACGAAGGTCATCCCCTATGCCTTAGCCATAGGCTCTATTCGATATGCCATGCTGTGTACTGCACCTGATATGTGCCTTGCCATGAGTCTGGCAAGGGGGTACAAAAGTGATCCAGGAATGGATCATTAGACAGCGGTCAAAATTGTCCTTAGAGGAATAAGGAAATGTTTCTCGGTTTTGGAGGTGATAAAGAGTTCGGCGTAAAGGGTTACGTCGCTGCAAGCTTTAACACCTATCCGGATGACTCTGAGTAGCAAACGGATACGTATAGTGGAGCAACCATTTGGGATAGCTCCAAGTGGAGCGTGGAAGCAGCATTTACGATATAACATAGAGATTTGTGAAGTATACGCGGATCTGAATGTTGCAGACCCGTTGACTAAAACCTCTCTCACAAGCATAACATGATCAAACCCCAGAACTCATTGAGTCTTAATCACATGGTGATGTGAACTAGATTATTGACTCTAGTAAACTCTTTGGGTGTTAGTCACATGGCAATGTGAACTATGGGTGTTCGATTCATCACAATGTAACTAGATTATTGACTCTAGTGCAAGTGGGAGACTGTTGGAAATATGCCCTAGAGGCAATAATAAAATGGTTATTATTATATTTCCTTGTTCATGATAATTGTCTATTGTTCATGCTATAACTGTATTAACCGGAAACCGTAATACATGTGTGAATACATAGACCACAACATGTCCCTAGTGAGCCTCTAGTTGACTAGCTCGTTGTTCAATAGATGGTTGTGGTTTCCTGACCATGGACATTAGATGCCATTGATAACAGGATCACATCATTAGGAGAATGATGTGATGGACAAGACCCAATCCTAAGCATAGCACAAGATCGTGTAGTTCGTTCGCTAGAGATTTTCTAATGTCAAGTATCATTTCCCTAGACCATGAGATTGTGCAACTCCCGGATACCGTAGGAATGCTTTGGGTGTATCAAACATCACAACATAACTGGGTGACTATAAAGGTGCACTACAGGTATCTCCAAAAGTGTTTGTTGGGTTGGCACGAATCGAGACTGGGATTTGTCACTCCGTATGACGGAGAGGTATCTCTGGGCCCACTCGAAAATGCATCATCATAATGAGCTCAGTGGGACTAAGGAGTTAGCCACCGGATCATGCGTTACGGAACGAGTAAAGAGACTTGCCGATAACGAGATTGAACAAGGTATAGGGATACCAACGATCGAATCTCGGGCAAGTAACATACCGATAGATAAAGGGAATTGTATACGGGATTGATAGAATCCCCGACATCGTGGTTCATCCGATGAGATCATCGTGGAACATGTGGGAATCAATATGGGTATCCAGATCCCGCTATTGGTTATTTACCGGAGAGGCATCTTGGTCATGTCTGCATGGTTCCTGAACCCGTAGGGTCTACACACTTAAGGTTCGGTGACGCTAGAGTTGTTATGGGAAATAGTATGTGGTTACCGAAGGTTGTTCGGAGTCCCGGATGAGATCCCGGATGTGACGAGGAACTCTGGAATGGTCCGGAGGTGAAGATCAATATATTGGACGAAGGGTATTGGAGTCCGAAATTGTTCCGGGGGTACCGGGTGACGACCAGCGTGTCCGAAAGGGGTTTCAGAGGCCCCGACAAGCGTTGGGGGGCCTTATGGGCCAAGGCGAGGGGGCACATCAGCCCACTAAGGGGCTGTGCGCCCCTCCCACCCCATCTCACGTAATCTGGAGAGGTGAGGGCGCCTCCCCTAGGGCAGCCACCCCTCCCGGCTTGGGGGACAAGTTTCCTAGGGGTGGGGGCGCCCAAACCCATCTAGGGTTCCCCTGTGGCCGCCGCCCCTCCCCTAGGGAAACCCTAGGGCGCCTCCTCCTCCCCCCTTCCCCCTATATATAGTGAGGGAGAGAGAGGGCAGCTACCCTTCCCCTGGCGCAGCCCTCTCCTCCTCCAACTCCTCCTCCTCCGTAGTGCTTAGCGAAGCTCTGCTGGAGAACCACGAGCTCCATCGCCACCATGCCGTCGTGCTGCTGGAGTTCTCCCTCAAATTCTCCTCTCCCCTTGCTGGATCAAGAAGGAGGGGACATCCCCGGGCTGTACATGTGTTGAATGCGGAGGCGCCGTTCGTTCGACGCTAGATCGGATCTTCCGCAATTTGAATCGCTTCGAGTACGACTCCATCAACCGCGTTCTTGTAACGCTTCCGCTTAGCGATCTTCAAGGGTATGAAGATGCACTCCCTCTCTCTCGTTGCTAGCATCTCCTAGATTGATCTTGGTGACACGTAGGAAAATTTTGAATTATTACTACGTTCCCCAACAATCATAGTCTCCATCATCCTTTCCTCACATGGGGCAATGCTCTAATAATGAAGATCATCACACTTTTATTTACTTACAACTCAAGAATTACAATGTGATACTTAGAACAAAATACGAATCTATATGAATGCCTCTGGTGGTGTACCGGGATGTGCAATGAATCAAGAGTGGCATGTATGAAAGAATTATTAACGGTGGCTTTGCCACAAATACGATGTCAACTATATGATCATGCAAAGCAATATGACAATGATGGAGTGTGTCATAATAAACGGAACGGTGGAAAGTTGTATGGCAATATATCTCAGAATGACTGTGGAAATGCCATAATAGGTAGGTATGGTGGCTGTTTTGAGGAAGGTATATGGTGGGTTTATGGTACCGGCAAAAGTTGCGCGGTACTAGAGAGGCTAGCAATGGTGGAAGGGTGAGAGTGAGTATAATCCATGGACTCAACATTAGTCATAAAGAAGTACATACTTGTTGCAAAATCTATTAGTTATTTAAACAAAGTACTACGCGCATGCTCCTAGGGGGATAGATTGGTAGGAAAATACCATCGCTCGTCCCTGACCGCCACTCATAAGGAAGACAATAAATAAGTAAATCATGCTCCGACTTCATCACATAACGGTTCACCATACGTGCATGCTACGTGAATCACAAACTTTAACACAAGTATTTCTCAAATTCACAATTACTCACTAGTATTACTCTAATATCACCATCTTCATATCTGAAAACAATCATAAGGAATCAAACTTCTCATAGTATTCAATGCACATTACATGAAAGTTTTTATTATATCCCTATTGGATGCCTATCATATTAGGACTAAATTTATAACCAAAGCAAATTACCATGCTGCTTAAAGACTCTAAAAATAATATAAGTGAAGCACGAGGGTTCATCAATTTCTATAAATTAAAAGCACCGCCGTGCTCTAAAAAGATATAAGTGAAGCACTAGAGCAAAATTGCCTAGCTCAAAAGATATAAGTGAAGCACATAGAGTATTATAATAAATCATGATTCATGCGTGTATCTCTAAAAAGGTGTGTACAACAAGGATGATGGTGGAAAACTAGAAAGCAAAGACTCAAATCATACAAGACGCTCCAAGCAAAACACATATCATGTGGTGAATAAAAATATAGCCTCAAGTGAAGTTAATGATAGACGAAGACGAAAGAGGGGATGCCTTCTGGGGCATCCCCAAGCTTAGGCTCTTGGATGTCCTTGAATATTACCTTGGGGTGCCTTGGGCATCCCCAAGCTTAGGCTCTTTCCACTCCTTATTCCATAGTCCATCAAATCCTTACCCAAAACTTGAAAACTTCACAACACAAAACTCAACAGAAAATCTCATAAGCTCCACTAGTATAACAAAATAAATCACCACTTTTGGTACTGTTGCAAACTCATTCTTTATTTATATTGGTGTAATATCTAATGTATTCCAACTTTTCCATGGTTCATACCCCCCGATACTAGCCATAGATTCATCAAAATAAGCAAACAACACATAGAAAACAAAATCTGTCAAAAAACAGAACAGTCTATAGCAATTTGGATATTTCGAATACTTCTGTAACTCCAAAAATTCTGAAAACTTAGTACAACTTATGAAATTTGTTTATTAATATTCTTCAAGAAGAATCAATATTTTATCACGCTTCTGTTAAAAATGAGAATTGTTTTCCTGAGCACAAAAGTTTCCGTTTTTCAGCAAGATCAAATCAACTATCACCGTAAGCTATCCCAAAGGTCTTAGTTGGCACAAACACTAACTAAAACACAAAAACACATCTAACCAGAGGCTAGATTAATTATTTATTACAAAATAGAAAAGAAAAAAAATATTTGGTTGTTTCACAACAAGTGCTTTTCTTTAAAGCCTTTTAGCTAGGCATTGATAATTTTAATGATGCTCGCATGAAAGACAAGAATTGAAGCTCAAAGAGAGCATCAAATAGCATGTGAAAAACAAGTTTAAGTCTAACATACTTCCTATGCATAGGTATTTTATAAGCAAACAAATTATCAAGACAAGCAAAAACTAGCATATGCAAGGAAGAAGAAAGAAACAATAACTTAACATAGCGAGAGGTAATTTAGTAACATAAAAATTTCTACAACCATATTTTCCTCATAATAATTACATGTGGGATCATATTCAAATTCAACAATATAGCTATCACATAAAATTTTCTCCACATGATCCACATGCATGCAAAGTTGACACTCTTCCAAAATAGTGGGATCATTAAATAAAGTCATGACCTCTCCAAACCCACTTTTATCAAAAACTTCAGAAGATTGAACATTATCCAAATATGTGGGATCTAAAGTTGACACTCTTACAAACCCACTTTCAATATTATTGCAAACAATATTATCAATCTCATATTCATCATGGCACTTAAATAAATTTTCAAGATCATAGGAAGAATCACCCCAATCATGATCATTGCAACAAGTAGTAGACATAGCAAAATTAGCATCCCCGAGCTTAGGGTTTTGCATATTATTAGCACAATTGACATTAATAGAATTTATAATAATATCATTGCAATCATACTTTTTATTCAAGGATCTATCGTGGATCACTTCATAAAGCACTTCATCACAATTTTTAGATTCACAAATTTCAAGCAAAACTTCATAAAGATAACCTAGCGCACTCAACTCACTAGCAATTGGTTCATCATAGTTGAATCTTTGAAAAAGATTAGCAAGTGGATGAGGATCCATAAACTATTTGCTTCTGATTTTCAATAAACACACAATTATACCAAGCAAATAAGCAAACGAGCCAAGTAAGACATAAAGGCAAACGAAAAGACGAATGAAAGAAGGGCGAATGAAAAGGCAAATATTTTTGACATCGTTTTAGAAGTGGGGGAGAGGAAAACGAGAGGTGAATGGCGAATAATGTAATGCAAGAGATGAGAGTTTATGATGGGTACTTGGTATGTCTTGACTTGGCATAGATCTTCCCAGCAACGGTGCAAGAAATTCTTTCTGCTACTTCTTGAGCTTGCGTTGGTTTTTTCCTTGATAAGGAAAGGGTGATGCAGCAAAGTAGAGTAAGTATTTCCCTCAGTTTGAGAACCAAGGTATCAATCCAGTAGGAGACAACGCACAAGTCACCGAATACTTGCACAAACAATCAAACAGCTTGCACCCAACGCGATAAAGGGGTTGTCAATCCCTTCACGGTTACTTGCAAGGGTGAGATATGATAAAGATAGATACGGTAAAGTAAATATTTTGGGCATTTTTGGTTTATAGATCGAAAAGTAAAAGATTGCAAAGGAAGTAAATCGGAAACTAAAATTGTAGATCAGAAACTTATATGATGGAAAATAGACCCGGGGACCATAGGTTTCACTAGAGGCTTCTTTTGAGATAGAAAATATTACGATGGGTGAACAAATTACTGCCGAGCAATTGATAGAAAAGCACAAAGTTATGACGATATCTAAGGCAATGATCATGAATATAGGCATCACGTCCATGTCAAGTAGACCGAAACGATTCTGCACTACTACTATTACTCCACACATCGATCGCTATCCAGCATGCATCTAGAGTATTAAGTTCATAAAGAACGGAGTAACGCATTAAGCAAGATGACATGATGTAGAGGAATTAACTCAAGCAATATGATGAAAACCCCATTTTTTATCCTCGATGGCAACAATACAATATGTGCCTTGCAGACCCTACTGTCACTGGGAAAGGACACCGCAAGATTGAACCCAAAGCTAAGCACTTCTCCCATTGCAAGAAAAACCAATCTAGTTGGCCAAACCAAATCAATAGTTCGAAGAGAATTACAAAGATATCAAATCATGCATATAAGAATTCAGAGAAGATTCAAATAATATTCATAGATAAGATGATCATAAATCCACAATTCATCGGATCTCGGCAAACACACCAGAAAGAAGTATTACATCGAATAGATCTCCAAGAACATCGAGGAGAACATGGTATTGAGAATCAAAGAGAGAGAAGAAGCCATCTAGCTACTAGCTATGGACCCATAGGTCTGTGGTAAACTACTCACGCTTCATCGGAAGGGCAATGGTGTTGATGTAGAAGCCCTCCGTGATCGAACCCCCTCCGACAGCATGCCAAAAAAGGCCCCTAGATGGGATCTCACGGGTACAGAAGGTTGCGGCAATGGAGAAGTGTTTTCGTTGCTCCCCTGGTTGGTTTTGGGATATATGGGAATATATAGGTGGAAGAAATAGGTTGGTGGAGTCACGAGGGGCCCACAAGGGTGGGGGGCACGCCCTACCCCGTGGGTGCACCCTCCATCCTTGTGGCCGCCTCGTGGATTCTCCGACTTGCACTCCAAGTCCTCTCGATGTCTTCTGGTCCAAGTAAAATCATTGCGAAAGTTTTACTCCGTTTGGTATTCCTTTTCTGCGAAACTCAAAAACAAGGAAAAAACAGGAACTGGCACTGGGCTCTAGGTTAATAGGTTAGTCCCAAAAATAATATAAAATAGCATATTAATGCATATAAAACATCCAAAACAGATAATATAATAGCATGGAACAATAAAAATTTATAGATACATTGGAGACGTATCAACGTGGTGACTCCTATTTTGGCACTGGCCTTTGGAATGAAATTTCTAAGTTTTTTGTACTGAAAGCTGGCACTATAATTGCATTGCAAATAAAAGAGCCTGGTCATGAGATATATGCTAACTTCCCCAACGATATCATCCGTCCAGACTTTGTTCGAAGTAAGTTTTCTTTTCAAGTATCTGCATGTTGACTTACCCAGCAATATCAAATGAATTGTGTAGTATTTAAGCAACCAATTGTTATTCCATTTTCTTACTATATTCCTACCTAATAACTTCTAGTTACCAATACACTTTTCTATTGCCTTGTTTTAACTAAATATTCCCTACACTCCCACTTCTATCAGAAAGCGCCACTGACAAGGAGACTCCGGAGGTGGAGAACGGGGCTGCCAACAAGCGGAGGCGGGGCGAGCAAGAACCACAAGCGACTCCAGCAGGCCTAGACCTCATGAGCAGCCTCCCCGATGATATGTTGATAGTCATCATCTCCCTCCTCCCAATCAAATATGGGGCGCGGACAACCATCCTTTCCTGGCGGTGGCGCCCCCTATGGAACTCCACCCCTCTCGACCTCATCGACACCCTTGAGCTCTGCCATTGCTATCACAAAAGCTTGGATGCATTCTCCAAGATTATCGGCAGTCACCTTGGCCCAACCAAAGGCCTTAGAATGGGCAAGTTCCCTTCCAACGGCAAGGACCGAGCCGAGCTTGACGACTGGTTCCGATCCCCCGCCCTAGATCAGCTCGAGGAGCTCACTTTTGATGATGGGCATATGTGCTCACTGCCAAGTTCAGGAACTGCCATCCCCCCTTAATGACGCGCCCGCTCTTATTCTACCACAACTGAAGCACCTCAAGCTCGTCGCCGTCTGCCTCCCAAACGGTGACATGGAGCACCTGCTCCATGGCTGTACTGCACTCGAGTACCTTCGTCTTCAGGCGATCAATGGGTTGAGTAGCTTCCTCATCACCTCCATGACTTTTCGGACTATTTATGTGTGTTGCTGGTGCAGCAAGAAGACATCACAAGATGTGTACCACGGTATGGTCATTGGGGACACACCTGCACTTGAGAGATTACTTGTAGTTGATCAAGAAGGTCCAACAAGAATCAATGTCATTTCTGCTCCGAAATTGACAGTGGTGGACTACTCGCCTCACGAATACTCTGAACTTGTTATTAGATCCACACCCGTACAGGTACAACAGCCGCCTTCTACCTCTCCTTCTACAAATTAACATTATTTCTAATTTTGAAGATGTATGTTCGTCTATCATCCAGAAAATGATTCCGACAAGCTTGACCCCGAAACTGCGCAAAGTGAAGGTCTTGGCAGTAGAATCTATCGGCCCCAACCTGGAGAAAGTTGTCAGTTTCCTGAGATGCTTTCCGTTCCTGGAGAAGCTCTATATCGAGGTGATGTTCCTTTCCTATTAAATGGTAACCATAAGGGAGTTCAATTTGTGACACCTTTTTCCAAGTTTACAATGACAATGTACTACGATCTCTGAAGGATTCTTTTGGAGGATTTCAGTACATACATGTCCCCCCCATATTGGTTGCTTGATCCATATGGTTACAATCTATAAGCATTTCTCCTTTGGATTCATCTGTAGTAGTTTTCTTAGGGAACTTTTCATCCACTACAACCTCTTGTGAAGATGGCTACATTTTTCTAGATTGTATTCAAATGCCCATGTTATTCATGTCAGATCGAAGATGGCATGTTAGTGCATTTTACAGATCCTACAAACAAAATAGGCATGTAGTAGTGTTCAAAACTACATGTAGGCACTAACACGTTTTCTTCCTTTACAGATAAGATTAGGCCCAATGCTTGATAATGTGATACAATATAACAACCACGTCGAATGCCTAGATGTGCATCTCTCAGAAATTACTTTAAACTCGCACCGAGGGACCTTACCGGAGATTATATTCGCCAGGTTCTTTGTTGTTAGAGCAAGGGTGCTAAAGTTATTGAGGTTTGCCCTACATTTATTTTGCAAAAATGAATGGTTTGTTGATCAACGTCGATGGCTCGGAAGAATGGAATAGGCTTAGAAAATGCTGAATTTCATTTTGGAATTTCAGATGACAGAGTAATCGGAAGTCATCGTGTCAACCCCATACATGATTTCTTAGTGGCTGTCCCCTTTGCGAAAATTATGAGGTTTCGAAACCAGACTTAATTAGAAGTGGTAACATTAGTTTAAACCTCTCTGATATCCATGTTCAGCGGATCAGCGCGAGCGTTTGCAGCTGATGAGCTGAACTTCATTTCTAATATCAGTTTGAACCTTGTAATCTTCGAATTTGAGCCATATAACTCTGGAATTTGAACCTTGTAATATTTTGAGCTTTTGTGGTACAATCATTGAAATGGCATCGTATGAGACTCGTATATTGGTAGCACTATTTTGACCTTTATATGCAATGGTCTTAGATTTTATTAACCATTCTCGAATCTGTTTACCTTGTCGATCTCATAGCACACAATCTGTATATCTTACTTGATTGCGATCTTTGACATTATTGCACACGGTTGGTTTCTTCAACCGTGTGCCATGTAGAGCGCAAAATTAATTATCGCACTTGAGTGTCCATCATCACCCTTCTGTGTAACTTTGACCTCATCACCCACGGGTAAACTTATGACCGAAGTCATTCCACACACTTCATTTTTACAAAGCTTTTTGCCAATAAACGCCCATGATTTATCCCTCTTCTAGCCGACGAGTGGCCAAACTAGCCGGGCGGGAAGCTTGCATGGTAAACTACGCGGTAGCGCGGGAACAGGCTCACCAACAATAAGTTTGGCGCCTCTTCGAGCCCACGCATGGTCAAACGAAATGCATGTGGTGCGGTGTTGTCGAGCATGCACTCGAATCCTCCACTATGAACGTTGTGACAAGATGTGACGATTACAGGCCGGCCGGCCCCCATTTCTTACAGCGGCCATTTAACCCTTGTGTCTCTTCAACCTTTCGATCGTGCCCCATCATTGCAAGAAGCACACCCACCACAACAAATTCTTAGAGGTATCCTATGCGGCTCTAATGACGCTCCGAGCGGCTGCCGCCGTCGAGCAGCAGTTCACCATGCATGCTGTGGTGGACACCCAGAGAAGGTTCACGGACCTCTCGTGGTGTACATCAACAACCCGGTCTAGGTGGAGCACTCCATCCACATCATGGAGTTGTTGCTTGCCGAGGAGAAGTACAAGGTGGTCGGGTTCGACCTCGAGTACACCCGCGCTCGTGCCGGGTCTCGTCCCAAGGTCACCGTCGCACAGATGTGCGTGTGCGGCCACGTCCTTGTCTACCACTACTGCCTGGCCACAAGGCCTTGCGAGTGTTTCGCTAGTTTTGTCAACAACCCCACTACATGTTCACTACGGTGGACATCACCAATGATGTAAAGGTGCTCAAGAATTCGGGCATCACCTGCCGGAATCTTGTCGACATCCAGGGCCAATACAAGATCTGGGGTAGCAAGGAGCATGAGAAGGACTCACTGGTTCACCTCACCGAGGCCATCATCGACCCCTACTACAGAGACATGAAGGATTCCTGCAACAAGGACAAGCGTGCCTGGCAGTCGCCCTGGATGGAGAAACTCGACAAAGCTCACATCGTGTACGCGGCCAAGGAGGCGTACACGAGCTACGACATGTACAAGCGGATCGTTGACATGAGGAAGTGCCTCCTTCCCCAGAACGGCCAGGGATCCAGCCGGAAGCAGAGCAATGGCAAGCGTCATCGCAACAAGAAGTAGATGATTAGATCCTCATTTCTCCTAGTTTAGTATGCATGTAATTGCTTACTTTGGTGTGTGGAAATGTTATGTGTGTAGTCACTTGTGTAATTGTATGCTGAATTTGGTTATGCAATGCTGTCTTTTTAAGTATATATGATGATGCTCTGTAGACAGAGTGTAGATGTTGTGCGGACAAAGAAAATCACATCGCACACAGACTAAACAATGGAAACCGTCAGTGATGTTTTCATCAATCACTCACAATTGTATACCATCAATCATTTGCTCACAACACACACGGCTTGTTAACAGGAATCGTCAGTGTTGTTATCGGTCTTCCCATACGTTTCCGATTACAGACCTGTTTGCTGCGTATCACACACATCTTGTTAAGTTGAACCGTTTCTGTTCTCTTAGCTCAATGCAAACAGTTCATCTGAGTGAACTGTATACCGTATATCGCACACACCTTCATCTGGCTGCCCATTTATGTTGTTCCGCCTCATCACAAACAGTTTATCCGAGTGAAGTGTATGCCATGTATCGCACACGCCTTCATCTGCGTGCCTGTTTCTTTTGTGATGACTGATGCATCAAACACGGTTCAGATTTTTTGATGGTTTTTTACACCATCGTTTGCGATTATTGCATCGCACACAGTTTCGTCGAACGGTCTCTGATCATAGTGTCGCGTTAGCAGCATCCTGCAGTAGTGTTGGTTCCCCATAAGATGACATTTGTCCCACTATCTTTGGTAGACCTTTCTTGAACACTGTCAATGCCACCATAGATTGTCATAAATAAATCGTCAGTGTTAGCTTTGGTGATGAGTCTCATGAATTTAATTTTTGCAAGTTTAATAGACAACCTCATAAGAAAGAATTGCCTAGTAAGGATGAAATAATTGGTCTTGCTTCTACTGCTGTGCTTCCTACTGATCCACCAGAAAAATATTTGCTAGACCATGGAAATGATATGCATATACATGAAAGAAATGAAATAGATAAAATTTTCTTTGAACAACGACCTCTGCTTAAACACAACTTGCCTATTGAAACTCTAGGAGGTCCTCCTCCACCTAAAGGTGATCCTGTGTTTGAATTAATACAATTTCCTGACACTTTGAACTATGCCTATCTTGATGAGAAAAGGATATATCCTGTTATTATTAGTGCTAACCTTTCAGAACATGAAGAAGGAAGATTATTGAAAATTCTGAATAAGCATCGAGCTACTATTGGATATACTCTTGATGATCTTAAGGGCATTAGTCCCACTCTCTGTCAGCACAAGATTAATATGGAACCTAATGCTAAGCCTGTTATTGATCATCAACGACGTTTGAATCCTAAGATGAAAGAAGTGGTAAGAACTGAAATACTAAAGCTTCTAGAAGCAGGTATAATCTATCCCATAACTGATAGTAGATGGGTAAGTCCCGTTCATTGTGTCCCTAAGAAGAGAGGTATTACTGTTGTTCCTAATGATAAGAATAAACTTCTTCCACAAGAATTGTTACTAGATATAGAATGGTAATTGATTTTAGAAAATTAAATAAAGCAACTACAAAAGATCATTACCCTTTGCCTTTTGTTGATCAAATGTTACAAAGACTATCTAAGCACACACACTTTTGTTTTCCTTATGGATATTCTGGTTTTTCTCAAATACCTGTTTCACAACCTAATCAAGAGAAAACCACCTTTACTTATCCTTTTGGAACTTATGCTTATAGACGTATGCCTTTTAGATTATGTAATGCACCTGCTAACTATATTCTCTCATTTTTGTGAAAATATTGTTGAGGTTTTCATGGATGATTTTTCTATTTATGGAACTTCTTTTGATGATTGCTTAAGCAACCTTGATCGAGTTTGCAGAGATGCGAGCAAACTAATCTTGTCTTGAATTGGGAGAAGTGACACTTTATGGTAAATGAAGGTATTGTCTTGGGGCATAAAATTTCTGAATGGGGTATTGAGGTGGATAAAGCAAAAGTTGATGCAATTGAGAAAATGCCATGTCCTAGAGATATTAAAGGTATTCATTGTTTTCTCGGTCATGCTGGTTTCTATTGGAGGTTTATTAAAGACTTCTCTAAAATTTCTAGGCCTCTTACAAATCTTTTACAAAAGGATGTTCCATTTGTTTTTTATGATGATTGTGTTGAAGCCTTTGAAACACTTAAGAAAGCCTTAATTTCTGCACCTATTGTTCAACCACCTGATTGGTACTTGCCTTTTGAAATTATGTGTGATGCTAGTGATTATGCTGTTGGTGCTGTTCTAGGACAAAGAGTTGATTAGAAATTAAATGTTATCCATTATGCTAGCAAAACTCTAGACACTGCCCAAAGAAATTATGCTACTACTGAAAAAGAATTATTAGCAGTTGTGTTTGCTTGTGATTCTAAAGTTACTGCTCAGACTGATCATGCAGCTATTAAATATCTCATGGAAAATAAAGATGCTAAACCTAGACTCATTAGGTGGGTTATGTTGCTACAAGAATTTGATTTACATATTACTAATAGGAAAGGAGCTGAGAACCCCATAGCTGATAACTTGTCTAGGTTAGAGAATATCCTTGATGACCCACTACCTATTGATGATAGATTTCCTGATGAACAATTAGCTGCAATAAATATTTCTCATAACACTCCTTGGTATGCTGACTATGCTAATTACATTGTTGCTAAATACATGCCACCTAGTTTCACATACCAACAAAAGAAAAAATTCTTCTATGATTTAAGACATTACTTTTGGGATGGCCCACATCTTTATAAAGAAGGATTAGATGGTACTATTAGACATTGTGTACCTGAGCTTGAACAGGGACAAATCCTACGGAAATGTCATTCCGAAGCTTATGGAGGGCATCATGCGGGAGATAGAACTACTCACAAGGTATTGCAATCTGGTCTTTACTGGCCTACTCTCTTCAAGGATGCCCGTAAGTTTGTTTTATCTTGTGATGAATGCCAAAGAATTGGTAATATCGGTAAGCGTCAAAAAATGCCTATGAATTATTCACTTGTTGTTGAACCATTTGATGTTTGGGGTTTTGATTATATGGGACCTTTTCCTTCCTCTAATGGGTATACACATATTTTGGTTGCTGTTGATTATGTCATTAAGTGGGTAGAATCTATTCCAACTAGTAGTGCGTATCATAACACCTCCATTAAAATGCTTAAAGAAGTTATTTTCCCAAGGTTTGGAGTCCCTAGATATTTAAAGACTGATGGTGGTTCACACTTTATGCATGGTGCTTTCTGTAAAATGCTTGCTAAGTATGATGTTATCCATAGAATTGCTTCACCCTATCATCCTGAATCTAGTGGAGAAGTTGAACTTAGCAATAGAGAAATAAAATTAATATTACAAAAACTATCAATAGGTCCCCAAAGAATTGGTCTAAGAAATTGGATGATGCACTTTGGGCTTACAGAACAGCTTATAAAAATCCTATAGGTATGTCTCCTTATAAAATGGTTTATGGAAAAGCTTGCCATTTGCCTCTTGAGTTAGAACATAAAGCATATTGGGCAATTAAAGAACTCAATTATGACTTCAAACTTGCCGGTGAAAAGAGGTTATTTGATATTAGCTCACTAGATGAATGGAGAACCCAAGCTTATGAAAATGCCAAACTATTTAAAGAAAAAGTTAAAAGGTGGCATGATAAAAGAATCCAAAAGCGGGAATTCAAAGTTGGCGAATATGTTCTTTTGTACAACTCTTGTTTTAGATTCTTTGCAGGAAAGCTCCTCTCTAAATGGGAAGGACCATATATCATCGAGGAGGTTTATCATTTTGGGCCATTAAAATAAATAACTCCGAAGGTACTAACTCGAAGGTTGTCAATGGGCAAAGAATTAAGCACTATATCTCAGGTATGCCTATTAATGTTGAAAGTAATATTATCCAAACAGTGACACCGGAGGAACACATAAAAGAAACCTACTGGAACACTCCAGAATAGCGGAAAAAGAGGAGGTACGTGATACGACAAGTAAACGGACTTAGAAAAATCCGCAAAAATATTTTCTGTCAGTTTTGGAATATTATAAAAATTTGGAAATTAAGAAACAACCAGGAAGGCACCCGAGGGGGGCACAAGACACCAGGGTGCGCCTGGGCCCCCTAGCGCGCCCAGGTGGGTTGTGCCCACCTTGGGAACCTTCCGGACTCCGTTTTTCTCCCGTTTGCTTGTTTTCCAAGATAATAAATCTTTATATACCCCCCGAACGCATTGACATCGTACCATAGAGAAATCTCCTGTTCTTCTTTCTTGCTGTTTCCTGGCAGATCTGAATTATGTCGTCTCAAGGTTCGAAAGAGGATTGCACAGTTTCTTATCAACCTTTGGATAAAAATATCTTCAAAGAAGCCTATCCCTATATGTGGTTCACTGACGAGGAAGATGAAGATGAGCCAATTCCTCCTCGTTTCAAGCAAGAAAGCAAGGAGGCATTATGTAAGAGAATGACAAAGCTTGAGATTGAGAATGAGGAGTTGAGGATAGATAATTTTACCCTCTGAGGCAAGCTGGAGAAAAAGGATAAGCCTACTACCTCATCACCACCACCACCTTCTTCATCACAAAAGGAGACTTGAGTTCATGGTATGGACACTCCCCTTGGCTTGTGCCAAGCTTTGGGGAGGTGTCCCGGTATCGTAACACCACCACTATCTTTGCCCTTATCTATTTTAGTTTGATCTTTAGTTATCTTTTGATTTAGTTGAATAAAAGTTTAGTTCAATCCTTTCTTTTCGAGTGCTTGCTTAGTGATCTATCTATGTAATCATGTTCGAGATATATAATAAAGTTTAGTTTATGTTTTGCTTTCTTTACTTTTAAGTTTCAATAAAAAGAAAGGGAAATAAATGAAAAAAGAGATCCTATGCTAACCTTATGGTGAATAATGACATCACCTAAGGAAAAGTATAAGTGGTAAAATTTATTGGAGATTGAGAAACATAGCATTGGTCAATGATGCAATTCATGAAAGAATTAATAAGGGAAGAGGAGATTCACATGCAAATACACTATCTTGGACATCTTTTATGATTGTGAGCCCCGATCAAAATATTATATGTCAAAATTGTTGATGTTGGACAAGGAAGACAACGTAATGATTTATGCTTATTCATATTCACATAGAAGTTATATTGGCATAGATCCTTTAACATGTGGTGCTTGCTCAATATCTTTTCTAGCCAAAAATTCCGCACTAAGTAGAGATACTACTTGTGCATCCAAAACCCTTAAACCCAAATCTTGTTTTGAGAATCCACCATACCTACCTATGGATTGAGTAAGATCCTTCAAGTAAGTTGTCACCAGTGCAAAAAGGGAATAAAAATTGCTTCTAAATGTGTTAGATTATTTAGTGTAAGAGAAAATTGAGCGTTGTACGAACTTGTGATGGCAAAATAGTAAAAGCGACAGACTGCATAATAAAGGTTGCTCTCATAAGGGGAAATACAACGTGACGTTCTTTTGCACTAAGAGTATGTGCATACAATCAAAAAGCGCATGGCAACCTCTGCTTCCCTCTGCGAAGGGCCTATCTTTTACTTTTATGTATTTACTTTTGTGCAAGAGTCAAAGTATTCTTCTCTATTCGTTTTTATTTTCTCTTTTTGCAAGCACCATGTGGTGAGGAAAGATCTAGGCACATATATCCAGTTGGATATGCGTGGGCATGAGTTATTGTTGTTGACATCGCCCTTGAGGTGAATAAGTAGGGAGGTGAAACTATAAGCCCCTATCTTTCTATGTGTCCGGTTGAAACTTTTTGCTCATGTGTATGCGGTGAGTGTTAGCAATCATAGAAGACTATATGATGGTTGAGTATGTGGACTTGCCAAAAGGCTCCGGTACGTGACCCTTCCTGAAAACATGATGAATTGTAGTTGCAAAGTTTATTGAGAACATAGTTTGTTGGTTTTCAATAATGTTTATGCTTTATACTTCAATGTTGTGATGAATTGTTACCTGCTCATGAGAAGTTATATGATAGAAGTTATGTGATAAAGTTTTATGATAAAGTTCATTGCTGTTATAATAATATGCATGATGCTTCTATGCCCGTATTTTGTTTTTGTCGACACCTCTCTCTCTAAGCATGTGAACATGTTTTTCGATTTTGGTTTTCGCTTGAGGACAAGCGAGGTCTTAGCTTGGGGGAGTTGATACGTCCATTTTTTATCATGTTTTCCTACTGTTATTCATAATGTTTTTGTGCATAATAATGCTTTTTGGAGTATTTCTAATGCCTTTTATCCAATAACATGCAAGGTTTACACAAAGAGGGAGAATGCCGGCAGCTGGAATTCTGGACCTGGAAAAGCTATGTCAGAGTTACCTATTCTGCACATCTCCAAATGAGCTGAAAATTTACGAAGAATTATTTTGCAATATATGGAAAATATTGGAACAAATAAATACTAGAGGGGCCCACCAGGTGGGCACAACCCACCTGTGCGCACCAGGGAGCCCAGGCGCGCCCTGGTGGGTTGTGCCCTCCTCGACCCACCTCCGATGCCCATCTTCTGGTATATAGGTCATTTTTACCTAGCAAAAATCAGGAGGGGACTTTCGGGACGAAGAGCCGCCGTCTCGAGGCGGAACTTGGGCAGGAGCACTTTTGCCCTCCGACGGAGCGATTCCACCAGGGGAACTTCCCTCCCGGAGGGGGAAATCATCGTCATCATCATCACCAACAACTCTCCCATCTTGGGGAGGGAAATCTCCATCAACATCTTCAAGAACACCATCTCCTCTCAAATCCTAGTTCATCTCTTGTGTTCAATCTTTGTACCGGAACATGAGATTGGTACTTGTGGGTGACTAGTAGTGTTGATTACATCTTATAGTTGATTACTATATGGTTTATTTGGTGGAAGATTGTATGTTCAGATTCATTATGCTATTTAATACCCCTCTGATCTTGAGCATAATTATCATTAGTGAGTAGTTACTTTTGTTCTTGAGGTCACGGGAGAAATCTTGTTGCGAGTAATCACGTGAACTTGATATGTGTTCGATATTTTGATGATATGTATGTTTGACTCCCTTAGTGGTGTCATGTGAACATCGACTATATGGCACTTCACCTTATTAGGGAATAAGGGAATGCATTGTGGAGTAGTTATTAGATGTTGGGTTGCTAGAGTGACAGAAGCTTAAACCCTAGTTTATGCGCTACTTCGTAAGGGACTGATTTGGATCGAAAAGTTTAATCTTAATACTTTTCTCGTAGTTGCAGATGCTTGCGAGGGATTTAATCATAAGTAGGAGGTTTGTTCAAGTAAAAACAGCAACTAAGCACCGGTCCACCCACATATCAAATTATCAAAGTAGCGAACACGAATCAAATCAGCATGATGAAAGTGGCTAGATGAAATTCCCGTGTACCCTCAAGAACGCTTTGCTTATCATAAGAGTCTGTTTTGGCCCGTCCTTTGTCACAAAAGGATTGGGCTATCTTGCTGCACTTTATTTACCATTACGGTTACTTGCTCGTTGCAAATTATCTTTCTATCAAACTACTCATTACCGACAATTACAGTGCTTGCAGAAATTACCTTGTTGAAAACCACTTGTCATTTCCTTCTGCTCCTCGTTGGGTTCGACACTCTTACTTATCGAAAGGACTACGATGGATCCCCTATACTTGTGGGTCACCAATGCTTCCGAGAACAACCCCTAGCCGATCTAGTATCACTTAGGGTAGGCCAGCAGGAAAGCCAGGCAATCTAGTCGTATGGTCGAAACACAAGGCAATCCCTACTCACTCACCTTGATATCTATTGATGGGCATCTCCATAGCCCGTTAATTTTCCTAGTTGATGTGAGAATTTCTCCTTATTTTTGTTTTCTCCACAACCACCATATTCTATTCCACCTGTAGTGCTATATCCATGGCTCACGCTCATGTATTGCGTGAAAGTTGAAAAAGTTTGAGAACACCAAAAGTATGAAAAGGTTGCTTGGCTTGTATCGGGGTTGTGCATGATGAAATACTTTGTGTGATGAAGATGGAGCATAGCCAGACTATATGATTTTGTAGGGATAACTTTCTTTGACCATGTTATTTTGAGAATACATGATTGCTTTATTAGTATTCTTGAAGTATTATTGTTTTTATGCCAATATTAAAATTTTGTTTTGAATCTTATGGAACTGAATATTCATGCCACAATAAAGAAGATTACATGGATAAATATGTTAGGTAGCATTCCACATCAAAAATTCATTTTTTATCATTTATGTCGGTGGAAACGACACCTATGGGATCACGGGGAATCCCTTCTACGGTTGGCGGGCGCGGGGCTGTGGAAAGAGCGGGTTTAGAAGATCAACACGTGGAATTTATCCAGGTTCGGGCCGCAAGTGATGCGTAATACCCTACTCCTGCTGGTTTGTGTTTATCTGGTGTTCTTGGACTAGCTACAAAGCGTGCAGGGTCCAAAAAGTCAGAATCCCTCTCCACTATGCCTCGGGCCTCCTTTTATAGCCAAAGGGGGTCGCCACAGTGGCACACAGGAGGTGAAAAGTTTGTACTGTATACAAGTCTATCGCCTGGCACCGTAGGACAAATGCATTAAATGCGCTGCCGACGTGCCCTCTCACTTTATCGGGGACGGCAAGGAAACTCATCCCGTCCGTCGCCGCCTCGCCTCGCTCCGACGCGCGTCCAGGCTGACTAGGCGTGCAGCGCCATGCTGGCTGGCTGGCTGCTGAGTTGGTGCGGTGGCAGATTCTTCACGAAGATCTGCATGCCACCACGCAGGTGCTTGCTGAGTTGGCCTGGAAGCTGCACGTCGCCATGCAGGTGCCTGCCTTGTTGGCGGGTTGACTGCTGTATTGGAACGGCCGTGGAGCCTTGGCAGGTGGGGGTCTGGCTGTGGCCCCGCAGGTGTCCCCGGCAAGGGCTTTGCTGGGGTCTTGCAGGTGTCCCCAGCAAGGGTCTTGCCGGGGGTCTTGTGAGCGTCCCCGGCAAGGATCTTGCCAGGGGTTCCGTCTTCTGGTCCTCATCTAATATTGTATGTCCTTGATATTTACAAAGATCTGCATGCCACCATGCAGGCGCCTCCCAAGCCTTGGTTCCAATGTTGTCGACAGTGTCGGAACTCTTAGGCTTAAGGGTGGCGGCTCTGCTGGTGTTGGGAAAGTTGCCCCAGCAAGGCCCTTGCCGGGGCTACATAAGCTGCCCCGACAAGGCTCCTGCCGGGGAGAGCCCACCTTGTCCCTTCGCTCCTCGCGCCTCTCTCTTGGCATTGCTCTGGTAGTCTTGTGTCTTTGCTTCCTCTTCTATCCCGCCAAGCGCGGCCGCAGGCGTGTGGCTGCGACTACCCGCACACAAGTAAAGGGGTACAAAAAGGACCCCTACTTTTGTACACTGAAAGGAGCCCCCGGGCCTGGGCCACATATAAGCGCGGAGCGTTATTGGGCCAGGCCCAGAACGGTGCGGGGGTATACGTGACAGAGTTTTACCGTATTAACTCCCTCGCCAGTTGCGCTTCCCCATGACCCGCGTTGAATGTGACGTGGGGGTCGTGCGTGTGGTGGTCGCAGCACGCTTGTGTCACATCGTGGCGGATAGTAAAGAGGCGGCTCGCGCCTTCCCCACAAAAGAGGAAAATGCAGGGGCGCGGCTCATTTACTAGGTGGACTCGGGTCACGGCCTTCAAGGTGCCCGCGCCCCATGATCACAGGGTGGAAAACAGTCGCTTCACTTGTCTTCTCGATCCTGGCCTGCTCGCCACGTGTCCTCCATGCCTCAAGGATGGTAGGTGGTGGATGCGGAGGGCATGGGCCTTCATGGCGAGGCGAGAAACCGGGTCGTTGCTGATTGGAGCAGCGAGTCGGTCCCGATTCCCTGCGCCCCTGGCGGCCGGATTGGTTAAGTGGGGCGACCGAGCCCCGGCCCCGCCCCTATATAAGAAGGGGAGGGGGATGGCACCCTTCAATCCTTCAACATCCATCTCCTTCCATCTTGACTCCTTCCTTCCCTTCGCTATGGCGAGAGGGCGCGCTGGCGCTCTGATGGCACCGACGAGGGTCTCTGCTCAATAGCGTGCCCCTCCTTCCCAAGAGCTCGTGGCGGCGGAGCCGTCTACGAGAGGAAGAGGGAGCGGCGAGGCCGAGGCCGCCATGGCGCTCGGGGGAGAGGAGGACGGGGCGGTGCACCGGCCTCGCCTCCGCCAGCGGCTCCTCCCCCAATGAAGGGCTTTGTCGGAGACCAGCCCCGCGAATTCTTCATCAGGCTGCACAAGCCAGTGCGTGGTCGCCTTCGTATCCCCACTCCGTTCACTCGGGAGATGGAGCTCGACCCGCCACCGGCTTTGAGGCTGCATATGAGGGGCTGCGGGAATGGCAGCATGCGGGTCGACGTCGACTTCCCCGCAACCCACGTTATGTATCTCCGCCGTGGATGGAAAACCTTCGCTCGTGCCCATAGCCTGTCGGAGGGGCTCGTCCTCCACTTCAAATTGACGGAGAATGGCCTGCTCTCTGTGAAGGTCTTTGGGCACTTGGGAACTCGCCTAAGGTGTTGCGTGGAGAGCTCCTCCTCCAACGAAACCTCCTCCTCGAGCGAGAGTGATGAGGAGGACAGCGACAGCGACGACGAGGGCGTCAAGCGGGAGGGCACCGACTCCGACTGACCACGCCGCCCTTCTCCCTCGGCCACGCGCCCTGCCGAGGGTTTTCCTCGTCAAGCTCTCCATCGGCGCGTTCCCCGCAGCTTCCATTTTGCCTTCACCTGCCGCACCTGGGAGGAAAGGGGCAAGAACGGAGATCACGGGGCACCCATATTTCTTTTAAATTGTAGGCACTTGCCAAATCTTAATTTCTAGATAATGTAATCTCTCGAGCCCATGCTTGTGTCCTGTAACCTCTGTTCTTGCATCAACATGTTAATGAAAAAGTCTAGCCTTGCCAGGAACCCGTGCACGCGTACGTTCGTGCAGAGGCGAAATGCCTCCTTAATGTAGATAAACGAGTCCTCCCGGCAAGCTGCCTTGCCGGCGCCCTCTGCGCCTGCTAGAGAATCATATCTTCCGGGTTACAGACAAAGGTTCCAGCCCCTCGTCCACATCCTTTTAGCAAGGGCTACTACGACCACTCCGACCGAAGCAGCGTTCGGGCCGGGAATGGGAGGATCCGAGTTTTTAAAGGAGAGCGGTGAGGTTTTCTAATGCACAAGTCATAGGTTACGAACACAAATGGGCAAGAGGTAAACTTTATGTGTTTGGTTTGCTAGGGATCGCCGTGCCGGGCGGTCTTCTCAACTTCTTGCCGGAGCCGGGTCCTTAGAGGGATCGCGCGTCCTCGCCGTGGCTGGATAGAAGAGAGGGCAAGGGCATGGATCCTTGGCGGTCCACTAATATTTGTTGGAATCAAAAAGCAGTACAAAATCCCGGACAAGCATGCATATACGTATATACATAAACATGGAAATCAACAGGAAACTATACATACCAAAGGATTTCTTTCCCTGACTGCGCACAGGGTCTGCTCCTGGCTCTGTACATAGGGTTACATGCCTTGCCGGCAAAGCTAGTACGAAATGGGGGTTGCCGGGGCTCCCAGCAACCGCGCCTTAGGGGTAAAACTTGCGAAGATGTTCGATATTCCAGGAATTGCTCACCGGAATGCCATCTTCGGTCTCCAGGCGGACTGCGCCGGGCCTGGTGACTCGTTTTACCCGATAAGGGCCCTCCCACTTTGGCGTCAACTTGTTTGAATTCTTAGCGGATTGGATCCGCTGAAGAACAAGGTCGCCTTCCTCAAGGCTTCGGGCGTGAATCTTGCGGCTATGGTAGCAGCGCAAGGCTTGCTGATAGCGAGCGGTTCGCACAGCAGCCCGAAGGCGATCTTCTTCAAGGAGCGTCGCATCATCTTGGTGCAACCGCTCTTGCTCAAGCTCATCATAAATGAGCACTCGAGGTGACCCGTATATGAGTTCCATGGGGAGAACTGCTTCTGGCCCGTATACCAGGGCAAAGGGTGTCTGGCCAGTGGCTCGATTTGGTGTCGTCCTGATTGACCAAAGAACCATTGGCAATTCATCAATCCAGCGCCTTCCACACTTGTGCAGCTTGTCAAAAGTTCTGGTCTTGAGGCCTCGCAGCACTTGTGCATTCGCCCTCTCAGCCTGGCCGTTACTTCTGGGATGAGCAACAGAAGCAAAACAGACCTTGCTGCCGAGGTCTTGAATGTACTGCATGAAGGTGCGGCTCGTGAACTGCGTGCCGTTGTCGGTGATGACTCTGTTTGGCACACCAAAATGGCAGACTAGCCCCTTAAAGAACTTGACGGCTGACTGTGCTGTCACCTTTCTCACTGGTTCAACTTCCGGCCACTTTGTGAACTTGTCGATCGCGACGTACAAGTACTCAAAGCCCCCGACAACGCGGGTAAAGGGGCCCAGTATGTTGAGCCCCCAGACCGAAAATGGCCTGGAAAGAGGGATTGTCTGAAGAGCTTGGGCTGGTTGATGAAGCTTCTTTGAACGGAACTGGGACGCTTCACACTTGGTTACTAGGGCCGTTGCATCCTAGAGGGCGGTGGGCCAGAAGAAGCCTTGCCGGAACGCTTTCCCGGCAAGGGCTCTCGACCCTATGTGGGAGCCACACATGCCTCCATGTATCTCTGCCAACAGCCTCAGTCCGTCTTCTCGAGGAATACACTTCAACTTCACGCCGTTCGGTCTCCTTCTGTATAGGGCATCATCCACAAACTGGTACATGCTGGACCGACGGGCTACTTTCTCTGCTTCTTCTTGTTCCTCAGGAAGCTCCCCTGTTTGGAGGAAACGGACGGTGTGCTGTGCCCATGCCGGAGCCTGAGGCTCGACGGCAAGGACTAAAGGCACATCTTCAGCCGCAAGGGCAGCTGCCTCTACGGTCAGAGCTCGAGGCTCTGCCGGGGGTTGCTGCTCTCCGGCAAGCTTGGGGCACACGGCAACGTCCTTGCCGGCGGCTCCTGGGAGCTCAGCGGGAAAGTACTTGCCAGGGCCTGCCTTCCTTCGCTTGTTCTGTCCTGCTGATGGCTCGACGGACGGTTGAGTTAATTGAAGCACAAAGGTACCTGGTTCCACAGGCAACTTCAGGGCAGAGCGCTTCGACAGGTCGTCAGCAATGCTGTTCTCCGATCGGGGAACATGTTCTGCTTGCAATCCGTCAAAACGCTCTTCCAACTTCCTCACTTCATCCACGTAGGCCTCCATCAACGGGCTTTGGTAATCCTTGTTGACTTGCTTAACGACGAGCTGCGAATCACCTCTGATGATGAGCTTCTTGATTCCGAGGTCTGCCGCGATCCTGAGACCGGCAAGCAATCCCTCGTACTCCGCCATGTTGTTCGTTGATTTTTCCCGGGGAAAGTGCATCTGGACTACGTACTTGAGGTGCTCTCCGGTGGGCGCGACGAGTAGCACGCCGGCACCAGCACCTTGCAGTGAGAAAGCACCATCAAAGTACATAACCCAATCGCGGCAGGTCTCCTTGCCGGGAAGGGTGGTTTCTTGAACCTCTTCGTTGGGCGTTGCGGTCCATTCCGCTATGAATTCTGCCAAGGCTCGGCTCTTGATCGTTGAAGTACTTTCAAACTTGAGGCCAAAGCTCGACAGCTCCAATGCCCACTCCACAATCCTCCCTGTCGCATCTGGGTTGTGCAAAATCCGTTGCAAAGGGAGGCGGGTGACGACGGTGATCTCATGCGCTTGGAAATAGTGACGCAGCTTTCTCGAGGCCACGAGGAGGCCGAAAAGTAGCTTCTGCATACCAGAATATCTTGATCTAGCCCCCTGCAAGACGGAACTGACAAAATAAACGGGGTGCTGCACCACCTTCTTCTTCTGTCCCGCTTCGCCCATCTGCTCAGACTCTGCCTTGCCGGGGGTTCCGCCTCGCCGGTGTAAGGCTCTGCCGGGGAGGGCCGCGGCCTGCCATCCGATGGCTCTGCTGCCACTGCTGCTTCTTCCTCAAGTTCCCGCTGTGCCACCAACGCATCACTGACTACTTGATTCGTTGGTGCTAAGTACAACAGCAACAACTCTCGTGGTTTAGGTGCGACTAGTACTGGCGTGGAGGAGAGGTACCTCTTCAAATCTTGCAGCGCTGCCTCTGCCTCCGGAGTCCACTTTACTGGACCCGCCTTTTTCAAAACTTTGAAAAAGGGGAGGGCGTGCTCAGTAGATTTGGAGATGAACCTACTCAGGGCAGCAACCTAGCCGGCGAGCCTACGGACGTCTTTGACCCGTTTTGGCGCCTCAATCTGCTCGATTGCCTTGATCTTGTCGGGATTTGCTTCGATTCCGCGTTGAGACACAAAGAACCCAAGAAGTTTGCCGAAGGGGACACCGAACACGCACTTCTCTGGGTTGAGCTTGAGGTTGATCTTGGGCAGATTTGCAAATGTTTCTTCTAAATCTTGCACGGGCGTGTCCTTGTCCTTGGTTTTGACCACTATGTCTTCCATGTAAGGTTCCATATTTCTATGCACCTGGGGCTCAAAACCAATCTGGACTGCTCGGGCAAACGTTGAACCAGCGCTCTTCAACCCGAAAGGCAGTCATAAAAAATAGTATGTACCACATGGGGTGATGAACGCGGTTTTTTCTTCGTCCTCCTTCATCATGAAGATCTGGTGGTATCCTGAATAAGCGTCGAGGAATGACAGTAGGTCACACCCGGCAGTGGAGTCCACAATCTGGTCGATGCGTGGTAGAGGGAAAGGATACTTTGGACAGGCTTTATTGATATCTATGTAGTCAATACACAGCCTCCATTTCCCATTTGCCTTACGCACCACCACTGGATTAGCCAACCACGTGGGGTGGAGCACTCCTCTCACCAGGCCTGCCGCCTCTAACTTCCTGATCTCCTCGATAGTGAACTCTTGTCGCTCCAAAGCTTGCTTCCTGACCTTCTGCTTGACGGGCCGCGCATGAGGACAAACAGCAAGATGGTGCTCAATCACCTCCCTGGGAACGCTGGGGATGTCGGATGCTTGCCATGCAAACACATCGACATTCGCCCGCAGGAAGGCGATGAGCGCGCTTTCCTATTTGCTATCGAGGGTGGAGTGAAAGCTCCGCCCGTGCTGTCCTCCTTGACGGACACCTTCTTGGTTTCTGGTAGTGCAGCCTTGGACTTCTTGCTCTTGCCGGTGGAGCTCTCTGTCACGTCCTCAATGGGAGCGCAGCACTCCGAAGAGGCGCGCTTGCCGGAGTGGGTGCAAGAGGTCTTGTCGGAAGAGGTCTCGCTGGTAGGGGTCTTGCCGGCAGAGGCCTTGCCGGCCTTCTTCCTTCCTGGGGCTTCAGTGGCAGGAGCAAGTGCCTTGGTGGCAGTTGCTGCAACTGCCTCTCGATAGAGTTGGTCGGCGCAGATGAGTGCGTCTTTCTTGTCAGAGGGGACGGTGATGATGGTCAGCGGCCCCGGCATCTTCAATGTGTTGTAGGCGTAGTGTGACGCCGCCATGAACTTGGCCAGCGCTGGGCGGCCAAGGACCCCATTGTATGGCAAGGGGATCTCGGCGACATAAAAAACGATCTTCTCCGTCCTATAGTTCAGCTCGCCCCCAAACATAACGGGCATCGTGATTTTGCCTTTTGGCTGGCTCCTTACTGGGTTGACCCCTTGAAACATGCCCGTCTCCTCGAGGTCTTCATCAGGAATCTGCAGCCTCTTGATCACAGCGGGCGAGATCAAGTTCAAACCGGCCCCACCGTCAACCAACACTTTCATCACCTTAAGGTTGCGTATTGTTGGTGAAACCAACAACAGCAAACACCCGACCGCAGTTGTGCGATCAGGGTGATCCTTGGTGTAAAAATGATGGGCGTGCGGGACCACTTCAGTGGCTTCTAGGCATCGAACGATGGTTCCGCTGCAGTGACCTCTCGTGCCCACTATTTTAGTTGGCGGTGACAGGTATGCAACGAGGTTCCACTATCGATGCACATGGCCTCTGTAGCTTTCTGGAACTCATGCTCGCCGGACTCGTCGTCCTCGTCATGATCATCATCTTCCTCCTTCTTGTCGCGGCCCCGAGCGGGCCTCTCTTGCTGATTATCTTTGCCGCGGCGACCTCCTTGGCCGCCACGCTTCTTGCCGGACCCCTCAGCACCATCCTGACCCTTCTCCTTGTCCCACCTTGCATATTCAGCTTTCTGCTTCTCTGCAAGCAGCTCAGCCTGCCGGCAGTTCTAGAGGTCATGGCCCTTGGTATGGTGGATCTTGCAGTACTGCTTGTCGGAGCCTCCTGGCTTGTCGGCGGCCGCTAAGGCTCAGTAGGCGGCGCACCCGGCAACCTCCTCGCCGGGGTCGTCAGCCTTGGCCTTGTTGGCGGCGCTGGGGTCGCCGGATCCCTCAACGGCAAGCACAGTCTTGCCCTTACGCCTCCTGTTGCGGTGCCGACCCTTCTTCGTCAGGGCGGCGGCGTCTTCGTCCGTGGAGTCGGTTTCCGCGCCGGCGTCCTCGCAGGGGTACTTCCTTCCTTCCTCAGCCCGAGCACATCTATCGGCCAGAACATAAAGTTCGGCTACATCCTTGACCTTGTTCATCGCCAGCTCTTCACGCATCTTACGGTTGCGTACGTTCTGATGGAACGCACTGATGACAGCGGCGGGATGAACATCCGGGATGGTGTACTGCACACGGCTGAACCTTTGTATGTACTTACGCAGGGGCTCACCATCCTTCTGGGGGATGACATGCAAGTCACTTGCCTGGCCAGGGGCTTGGTGGCCTCAGGTAAAGGTGCCAACAAACTCGTGGTACAGATCCGACCAGGAAGAGATGTAATCCACTAGCAGGTGCATCAACCACGACATGACGTTGGGCTTAAGTGCCAACGGAAAGTAGTTGGCGAGCACCTTGTCATCGTGAGCCCCGGCGGCTTGCATCGTGATGGTGTAGATGCCGAGGAACTCCGACGGGTGAGTCTTGCCATTGTACTTTTCCCCAACATCAGGCTTGAACATGTGGTGGGAGGGCCACTGGAACTGCCGCAGCTCTCGGGTAAAGGCCGGACAACCCACCTCGTAAGGCAGGTCGCCAGAGCCCCCCGGCGCTGGGTGGTCCATAGCAGGCCCTGCACGCCGATCGAACTGATGGCGCGCTTCTCGTCGTTGCTCGATGGTAGTTCGAGCGTGTTCCTGAGCTCACTCTCGAAGAACTCGACGTTGGTCACAGTGGGTTCACGGGTCGGATGACGTTGTGGAAACATTGTCACAGGCGTCGGCCCGACGAGCCGGTGGCTGCTGTCACGGCCGTGGGGGAGGAGAGTGCACCGTGGTCGCAGCATCTCCGGTCCTCCCACCGCCGGCATGCACTGGCTCGATAGAACGCTGGCATGAGGGTCCTGCTAGGAGCGGCTCGTCTTTGTTGGCGAAGCTGCCGAGGCTTCGGATGGTGGCCCTCCCCTCGTAGAGCTTCTCCGCAGCAGGGGGAAGTTGAGGAGCAGTTGCACACGCGCCAGCGCTTCTGCTGGCGTGGGCGGCGGCGAAAGCTGCATGGACCGTGACGCGCTCCGACTTCTAACCAAGTTAGAAGGAGCTCTGTCACGGTCTCGCGGCCGCACGCCACATCCGCCGGCGTCCGGGTGCGCACGCCGGTCTGGTGCGTCCTGAGAGTGGCGCGCATGGCTCTTCCCACGGCGGTGCCCGGGGGCTCCGGCATCACGGTGTCTCTCATCACGCGCGGCCTGGGAAGGCCGCGACGCGGGCGCCAGCTGGGGTGCCATAGAGGTTGCCGCGCCGCCCGTGGGCAGCACGGCCCCGCCCCGGACCCAGCGACATGTGGCTCGTCGTCTTGTACTCGAACGACGCCGCTCGCCTGGCTCCGATTTCCAGAGTGTCGTGGATGCTCGCGGGCCATGTCTCTGGCACCATCCGCGGCCACCAGGTCGCCTACCCGCGATGGCGCGGACGGGCCGGCTCCGGACAACCAGATCGCTGTGATCCCCTTCTTCTTGGGGGCCATGGTGATGATGAAGTCGATGCGCTAACTTCCAAACCGGATTTTCACAGCTTGCGCCCCTGCCTGGCGCGCCAAAGATGTCGGTGGAAATGACACCTATGGGATCACGGGGAATCCCTTCTACGGTTGGCGGGCGCGGGGCTGTGGAAAGAGCGGGTTTAGAAGATCAACATGGGGAATTTATCCAGGTTCGGGCCGCAAGTGATGCGTAATACCCTACTCCTGCTGGTTTGTGTTTATCTGGTGTTCTTGGACTAGCTACAAAGTGTGCAGGGTCCAAAAAGTCCGAATCCCTCTCCAGAATGCCTTGAGCCTCCTTTTATAGCCAAAGGGGGTCGCCACAGTGGCACACAGGAGGTGGAAAGTTTGTACTGTATACAAGTCTATCGCCTGGCACCGTAGGACAAACGCATTAAATGCGCTGCCGACATGCCCTCTCACTTTATCGGGGATGGCAAGGAAACTCGTCCCGTCTGCCGCCGCCTCGCCTCGCTCCGACGCGCGTCCAGGCTGACTAGGCATGCAGTGCCACGCTGGCTGGCTGGCTGCTGAGTTGGTGCGGTGGTAGAGTCTTCATGAAGATGTGCATGCCACCACGCAGGTGCTTGCTGAGTTGGCCTGGAAGCTGCACGTAGCCACGCAGGTGCCTGCCTTGTTGGCGGGTTGACTGCTATATTGGAATGGTGGGTGGAGCCTTGGCAGGTGGGGGCCTGGCTGTGGCCCCGCAGGTGTCCCCGGCAAGGGCCTTGTCGGGGTCTCACAGGCGTCCCCGGCAAGGGTCTTGCCGGGGGTCTTGTGAGTTCCTTGCCGGGGGTTCCGTCTTCTAGTCCTCATCTTGTATTGTATGTCTTTGGTCTTTACAAAGATCTGCATGCCACCATGCAGGCGCCTCCCGAGCCTTGGTTCCAATGTTTTCGACGGTGTCGGAACTCTTAGGCTCAAGGGTGGCGGCTCTGTTGGTGTTGGGCAAGTTGCCTCGGCACGGCCCTTGCCGGGGCTACGTAAGCTACCCCGGCAAGGCTCCTGCCAGGGAGATCCCACCTTGTCCCTTCGTTCCTCGCGCCTCTGTCTTGGCGTTGCTCTGTTAGTCTTGTGTCTTTGCTTCCTCTTCTGTCCCGCCAAGCGCGGCCGCAGGCATGTGGCTGTGACTGCCCACGCACAAGTAAAGGGGTACAAAAAGGACCCCTACTTTTGTACACCGACAATTTACCTACTCGAGGACGAGCAGGAATTAAGATTGGGGATGCTTGATACGTCTCCAACATATCTATAATTTTTTGATTGATCCATGCTATTATATTATCTGTTTTGGATGTTTCATATGCATTAATATGATATTTTATATTATTTTTGAGGCTAACTTATTAACCTAGAGCCCAGTGCCAATGCCAGTTTATGTTTTTCCTTGTTTTTGAGTTCTACCGAAAAGGAATATCAAATGGAGTCCAAACGGAATAAAACTTTCGTGATGATTTTTCTTGGACCAGAAGACATCCAGAAGACATGGAGAGGGGGCCATAGGTGGCCCGAGGAGGCCACAAGCCTTCTAGGTGCGCCCTGAGGTCTTGTGGGCCCCTCGGAGGTCCCCTAACCCTAATTCTTGCACTATAAATTCCCAAATATTCCCAAACCATCAGAGGCACCCACCAAAATCCTTTTCCATCGCCGCAAGCCTCTGTTCCCATGAGATCCTATCTTGGGGCCTTTTCCGGCACCCTTCGGAGGGCGATTCGATCATGGAGGGCATCTACATCAACCTTGCTGCCCTTCTGATGAAGCGTGAGTAGTTTACCACGGACCTAAGGGTCCATAGCTAGTAGCAAGATGGCTTCTTCTCTCTCTATAATCTTCAGTACCATGTTCTCCTCGATGTTCTTGGAGTTCTATCCGATGTAATATTCTTTTGCGGTGTGTTCGTCGAGATCCGATGAATTGTTGATTTATGATCAGATTATCTATGAATATTATTTGACTCTTTTTCTGAACTCTTTTATGCATGATCAAATATCTTTGTATTTCTCTTCGAATTATCGGTTTGGTTTGGCCAATGATTACCCACAAGTATATGGGATCAATTTTATCTCCTTTTGATAAGTAAGAGTGTCGAATTCAACGAGGAGCAGAAGGAAATGACAAGTGGTTTTCAGCAACGTAATGTCTGCAAGTGCTGTAATTGTAAGTAACACAGTAGTTTGATAGCAAGATAATTTGTAACGAGCAAGTAACGATAATAGTAACAAAAGTGCAGCAAGATAGCCCAATCTTTTTGAGGCAAAGGACATGCCAAACGTCTCTTATAGTAAGCAAAGTGTTCTTGAGGGTACACGGGAATTTCATCTAGTCACTTTCATCATGTTGGTTCGATTCGTGTTCGCTACTTTGATAATTTGATATGTGGTTGGACTGGTGCTTAGGTGCTCTTCTTACTTGAACAAAACTCCTACTTATTATTAACCCCCTCGCAAGCATCCGTAACTATGAGAAAAGTATTAAGAATAAATTCTAACCATGGCATTAAACTTTTGGATCCAATCGGCCCCTTACGGAATAGCGCATAAACTAGGGTTTAAGCTTCTGTCACTCTCGCAACCCATCATCTAATAACTACTCCACAATGCATTCCCTTAGGCCCAAATATGGTGAAGTGTCATGTAGTTGACGTTCACATGACAACACTGAGGGAATCACAATATACATACTATCAAATATCGAATACATATCAAGTTCACATGATTATTTGCAACATGATTTCTCCCGTGACCTCAAGAACAAAAGTAACTACTCACAAATGATAATCATGCTCAAGATCAGAGGGGTATTAAATAGCATATTGGATCTGAACATATAACCTTCCACCAAATAAACCATATAGTAATCAACTACAAGATGTAATCAACACTACTACTCACCCACAAGCACGAATCTATAGTTCCGGTACAAAAACTGAACACAAGAGATGAACTAGGGTTTGAGATGAGATGGTGCTGTTGAAGATGTTGATGGAGATTGCCCTCCCCAAGGTGGGAGAGTTGTTGGTGATGATGATGACGATGATTTCCCCCTCCGGGAGGGAAGTTCCCCCGGAGGAATCGCTCCGCCGGAGGGCAAAAGTGCTCCTGCCAAGTTCCGCCTCGATATGGCGGCGCTCCCTCCCGAAAGTCCCCTCCTTATTTTTTCTAGGTCAAAATGACTTATATACCAGAAGATGGGCACCGGAGGTGGGCCGATGGGAGCACAACCCACCAGGGCGCGTCTGGGCTCCCTGGCATGCCCAGGTGGGTTATGCCCACCTGGTGGGCCTCCTCTGGTACTTATTGGCTCCAATATTCCTCATATATTCCATAAAAAATCTCCGTAAAGTTTCAGCTTGTTTGGAGTTGTGCAGAATAGGTGGCCTGACATAGCTTTTCCAGGTCCAAATTTCCAGCTGCCGGAATTCTCCCTCTTTGTGTGTACCTTGCATATTATGAGAGAAAATGCATTAGAATTACTCCAAAAAGCATTATTATGCATAAAAACATCATAAATATCACTAGGAGAACATGATGAAAAATGGACGTATCAACTCCCCCAAGCTAAGACCTCACTTGTCCTCAAGCGAAAACCGAAATCGAAAAACATGTCCACATGCTTAGAGAGAGAGGTGTCGATAAAAACAAATACGGACATAGAAGCATCATGTAGATTATTATAACAGCAACAAATTTAAACATAAAACTTTTATCATAGACTTCTCATGAATTAGTAACAATTCATCACACTATCAAAGTATAAAGCATAAACTCTATTAGAAACCAACAAACTATGTCCTCAGTCAACTTTGCAACTACAATTCATCATCTTTTCAGGAAAGGGTCATGTATTGGAGCCTTTAGGCAAGTCCACATACTCAACCATCATATAGTCTTCTATGATTGCTAACACTCACCGCATACACATAGCAAAACGTTTCAACCGGACACATAGAAAGATAGGGGCTTATAGTTTTGCCTCCCAACGTATTCACCTCAAGGATGATGTCAACAATAATAACTCATGCCACCCATATTCAACTGGACATATGTGCCAAGATCTTTCCTCACCACATGATGCTTGCCAAAGGAGAAAAATAAAAAGGAATAGAGAGAAAAACTTTGACTCTTGCATAAAAGTAAATACATAAAAGTAAAAGATAGGCCCTTCACGGAGGGAAGCAGAGGTTGCCATGCACTTATTTGTTTGTATGCTCAACCCCTTAGTGCAAAAGAACGTCAAGTTGTATTTCCCCTTGTGATGGCAACCTTTATATGCAGTCTGTCGCTTTTATTCTTCACCATCACAAGTTCGTACAACGCTCAATTTTCTCTTACACTAAATGATCTCACACTTTTAGAAGCAATTTTTATTGCCTTATTGCACTGATGACAACTTACTTGAGGGATCTAGCTCAACTCCTAGGTAGGTATGGTGGACTCTTGAAAATAAGATTTGGGTTTAAGGGCTTTTGGATACACACAAGTAGTATCTCTACTTAGTGCGGAATTTTTGGCTAGCAAAGATAGGGGGAAAGCACCACATGTTAAAGGATCTATGCCAATATAACTTCTATGTGAATATGATCAAACATAAATCATTACGTTGTCTTCATTGTCCAACGTCAACAATTTTGGCATATAATATTTTGATGGGGTCTCACAACCATAAAAGATTTCCAGGATAGTGTATTTATATGTGAATCTTCTCTTCTCTTATTAATTCTTTCATGAATTGCATCATTGACCAATGCTATGTTTGTCAATATCTAACGAAATTTTCTACCTATACTTTTCCTTATGTGGTGTCATCACCTACCATAAGATTAGCATATGATCATTTTAATTTATTTCCTTTCTTTTTATTGCAACATGAAAGTAAAGAAAGCAAAAACTCAAACTAAACTTTATTATATATCTTGCACACCATTACAAGGATAGATCACTGATGACCCACAAGTATAGAGGATCAATTGTAGCTCTTTTCGATCAGTAAGAGTGTCGAATCCAACGAGGAGCAGAAGGAAATGACAAATGGTTTTCATTAAGGTAATGTGTGCAAGTGCTGAAATTGTAAGTAGCAGAGTAGTTTGATAGCAAGGTAATTTGTAACGAGCAAGTAACGATAGTAGTAACAAAAGTGCAGCAAGGTAGCCCAATCCTTTTGAGGCAAATGACATGCCAAAATGGTCTCTTATGATAAGCAAAGCATTCTTGAGAGTACACGGGATTTTCATCTAGTCGCTTTCATCATGTTAGTTTAATTTGTGTTCGATACTTTGATAATTTGATATGTGGGTGGACCGGTGCTTAGGTGTTGTTCTTACTTGAAAAAACCTCCTACTTATGATTAACCCTCCCGCAAGCATCCGCAACTACGAGAAAAAATTTATGAATTAATTCTAACCATAGCATTAAACTTTTGGATCCAATCGGTCCCTTACGGAATAGCGCATAAACTGGGGTTTAAGCTTCTGTCACTCTCGCAACCCATCATCTAATTGCTACTCCACAATGCATTCCCTTAGGCACAAATATGGTGAAGTGTCATGTAGTCGACATTCACATGACACCACTAAGGGAATCACAACATACATACTATCAAAATATCGAACACATATCAAGTTCACATGATTACTTGCAACATGATTTCTCCCCTGACCTCAAGAACAAAAGTAACTACTCACAAATGATAATCATGCTCAAGATCAGAGGGGTATTAAATAGCATATTGGATCTGAACGTATAATCTTCCACCAAATAAGCCATATAGTAATCAACTACAAGATGTAATCAACACTACTAGTCACCACAAGCACCAATCTATAGTTCCGGTAACAAGATTGAACACAAGAGATGAACTAGGGTTTGAGATGAGATGGTGCTGTTGAAGATGTTGATGGAGATTGCCCTCCCCAAGATGGGAGAGTTGTTGGTGATGATGATGACAATG
Organism: Triticum aestivum; assembly: GCF_018294505.1. Classification (NCBI taxonomy): domain Eukaryota; kingdom Viridiplantae; phylum Streptophyta; class Magnoliopsida; order Poales; family Poaceae; genus Triticum; species Triticum aestivum. The sequence goes on from NC_057796.1 coordinate 131,044,487, forward strand.
ATTTCCCCCTCCGGGAGGGAAGTTCCCCCGGCAGAATCGCTCTGCCAGAGGGCAAAAGTGCTCCTGCCCAAGTTCCACCTCGAGACGGCGGTGCTCTGTCCCGAAAGTCCTCTCCTTATTTTTTTAGGTCAAAATGACCTATAGACCAGAAGATGGGCACCGGAGGTGGGCCTGGGTGAGCACAACCCACCAGGGCGCGCCTGGCTCCCTGGCGCGCCCAGGTGGGTTGTGCCCACCTGGTGGGCCCCCTCTGGTAGTTATTTGCTCAAATATTCCTCAAATAATCCATAAAAATCTCTGTGAAGTTTTAGCTTGTTTGGAGTTGTGCAGAATAGGTGGCGTGACATAGCTTTTCCAGGTCCAGATTTCCAGCTGCCAGAATTCTCCCTCTTTGTGTATACCTTGCATATTATGAGAGAAAAGTCATTAGAATTACTCCAAAAAGCATTATTATGGATAAAACATTATAAATAACAGTAATAAGACATAATGCAAAATGGATGTATCAACTCCCCTATGCTTAGACCTTGCTTGTCCTCAAGCGAAAACCGAAATAAAAAAACATGTCCACATGCTTTGACAGAGAGATGTCAATAAAAACAAAATACGGACATAGAAGCATCATGTTGATTATTATAACAACAATAAAAGTAAACATAAGACTTTCATCATAGAACTTTTATCATAAACTTCTATCATATACTTCTCATGAATAAGTAACAATTCATCACACAATTGAAGTATAAAGCAAAAGCTCTATTAAAAACTAACAAACTATGTGCTCAGTCAACTTTGCAACTAAACTTCATCATCTTTTCAGGAAGGGTCACGTGTCAGAGCCTTTAGGCAAGTCCACATACTCAACCATCATATAGTCTTCTATGATTGCTAACACTCACCACGTACACATGAGCAAAACGTTTCAACCGGACACATAGAAAGATAAGGGCTTATAGTTTCGCCTCCCAACGTATTCACCTCAAGGGTAATGTCAACAATAATAACTCATGCCACCCATATTCAACTTGACATATGTGCCTAGATCTTTCCTCGCCACATGATGCTTGCCAAAGGAGAAAAATAAAAAAGGGATAGAAGGAAAACTTTGACTCTTTGCATAAAGTAAATACATAAAAGTAAAAGATAGGCCCTTCGCAGAGGGAAGCAGAGGTTGCCATGCGCTTATTTGTTTGTATGCTCAACCCCTTAGCGCAAAAGAATGTCACGTTGCATTGCCCCTTGTGATAGCGACCTTTATTATGCACTTTGTTGCTTTTATTCTTCACCATCACAAGTTCATGCAACACTCAATTTTCTCTTACACTAAATGATCTCACACTTTTAGAAGCAATTTTTATTGCCTTTTTGCACCGATGACAATTTACTTGAGGGATCTTGCTCAATCCCTAGGTAGGTATGGTGGACACTTGAAAATAAGATTTGGGTTTAAGGGTTTTTGGATGCACAAGTAGTGTCTCTACTTAGTGCGGAATTTTTGGCTAGCAAAGATAGGGGGCAAGCACCACATGTTAAAGGATCTATGACAATATGACTTCTGTGTGAATATAAAAAACATAAACCATTAAGTTGTCTTCCTTGTCCAACGTCAACAATTTTGGCATATAATATATTGATGAGGGCTCACAATCACAAAAGATTTATAGGATAGTATATTTATATGTGAATCTTCTCTTCCCTTATTAATTCTTTCATGAGTTGCATCATTGACTAATGCTATCTTTGTTAATCTCTAATAAATTTTCTACTTATACTTTTCCTTATGTGGTGTCATCACCTACCATAAGATTAGTATATGATCTTTCATTTATTTATTTCCTTTCTTTTATTTATTTGTTTTCTTTTATTTGCAACATGGAAGTAAAGAATGCGAAAACTCAAACTAAACTTTATTATATAACTTGCACACGATTACAAGGATAGATCACTAAGCAAACTCTCAAAGAAGAAAGGATCGAACTAAACTTTTATTCATCTAAATAAAAAGATCGAACGAAAATAAGTAAAGCAAAAAGATAGTGGGATGATACAATACCGGGGCACCTCCGCCAAGCTTGGCGGAAGCCAAAGGGAGTGCCCATACCCGATAATCATTTCTCTTTTGGTGGTGAAGAAGATGATGGTGATGATGAAGAGATCTTGTCCTTTGATTTGCATGGCAGTGGTGGTGGTGGTGAAAAAGTAGAGGGTTTGCCCTTCGCTTCCTCCAGTTTCCGACGGAGAATAAAATTATCTATCCTCAACTCGTCGTTATCTATCTCGAGTTTTATTATCTTCTTGCATAACGCCTCCATGATCTTGTTTTTGAACCGGGGAGGAACCGATTCATCTTCATCTTCTTCGGAGGTCTAGCTATAGTGCCTCTCAACCCCATAGGATTTGGGGTTTGCGATGATATCAACAACATAGCTCTCACCCTCAGAGTCTTGGGAAGACATATTTTTAGATCTAATAGGAGAACGGCAAGAAAAGAGAACAGAGGATTTCTCCACGATATGATGGTTAACAGGTTCGGGAAGTATATATAGATTTTTTTATCTTGGGGGACAAGCAAACTATAGAAAAACGGAGTTCGGAAGGTGTCCCAGGTGGGCACAACCCACCTGGGCGTGCCTGGCGCGCCCTGGTGTCTTGTGCCCACCAGGGTATGCTTCCTGGAAGTTTCTTTATTTCCTAAATTTTTAAATATTCCAAAACTGATAAAAAATATTTTTGCGGATTTTTCAGAGGCCGTTTACTTACCGTATCACGTCCCTCTTTATTTTCATGATTCTGGAGTGTTCCGGAAGGACTCTTTTATGTGTTCTTCCAGTGTCAAAGTTTGGATAATATTACTTTCAACATTAATGGGCGTACCTGAGATATAATGTTTTATTCGTTGCCCATTGACAACCTTCGGGTTAGTACCTTCGGAATTATTTATTTTGATGGCTCGAGACCGATAAACCTCCTCGATAACGTAGGGGCCTTCCCATTTTGAGAGGAGTTTTCCTGCAAAGAATCTAAAATGAGAGTTGTACAAAAGAACATATTCTCCGAATTTAAACTCACGCTTTTGGATTCTTTTGTCATGCCATCTTTTAACATTTTCTTTGAAGAATTTTGCATTTTCATAAGCTTGGGTTCTCCATTCATCTAAAGAGCTAATGTCAAATAACCTCTTTTCGCCAGCAAGTTTGAAATCATAATTGAGCTCTTTGATGGCCCAATATGCTTTATGTTCTAACTCAAGAGGCAAATGACAAGCTTTTCCATAAACCATTTTATAAGGAGACATACCCATAGGATTTTTATATGCTGTTCTATAAGCCCAAAGTGCATCATCTAATTTCTTTGACCAATTCTTCCTGGACCTATTAACAGTCTTTTGCAAAATTAGTTTTATTTCTCTATTACTAAGTTCAAATTGACCACTGGACTGAGGATGATAAGGTGATGCAATTCTATGGTTAACATCATACTTGGCAAGCATTTTACGAAAAGCACCATGAATAAAATGTGAACCACCATCAGTCATTAAATATCTAGGGACTCCAAACCTTGGGAAAATAACTTCCTTAAGCATTTTAATAGAGGTGTTGTGATCAGAACTACTGGTTGGAATAGCTTCTACCCATTTAGTAACATAATCAACAACAACCAAAATATGTGTATACCCATTAGAGGAAGGAAAAGGTCCCATGTAATCAAATCCCCAAACATCAAATGGTTCAACAGAAAGTGAATAATTCATAGGCATTTCTTGATGCTTACTGATATTACCTATTCTTTGACATTCATCAGAAGATAAGACGAACTTACGGGCATCCTTGAAGAGAGTAGGCCAATAAAATCCAGATTGCAATACCTTGTGAGCAGTCCTATCTCCAGCATGATGCCCTCCATAAGCTTCGGAGTGACATTTCCGTAGGATTTGTCCCCGTTCATGCTCAGGTACACAACGTCTAATAATACCTTCTACTCCTTCTTTATAAAGATGTGGGTCATCCCAAAAGTAATGTCTTAAATCATAGAAGAATTTTTCTTTTGTTGGTATGTAAAGCTAGGTGGTAAATATTTAGCAACAATGTAATTAGCATAATCAGCATACCAAGGAGTATTATGAGCAACATTTATTGCAGCTAACTGCTCATCAGGAAAACTATCATCAATAGGTAGTGGGTCATCAAGCACATTTTCAAGCCTAGATAAATTATCAGCTACTGGGTTCTCACCTCCTTTTCTATCAATGATATGTAAATCAAATTCTTGTAACAAGAGAACCCATCGAATAAGTCTAGGTTTAGCATCTTTCTTTTCCATAAGATATTTAATAGCAGCATGGTCTGTGTGAACAGTTACTTTGGAATCAACAATATAAGGTCTAAATTTGTCACAAGCAACCACCACTGCTAAGAATTCTTTTTCAGTAGTTGCATAATCTCTTTGAGCACTGTCTAGAGTTTTACTAGCATAATGAATAACATTCAGTTTCTTATCAACTCTTTATCCTAGAATAGCACCAACAACATAACCACTAGCATCACACATAATTTCAAAAGGCAGTTTCCAATCAGGTGGTTGAACAATAGGTGCAGAAAATAAGGCTTTCTTGAGTGTTTCAAAGGCTTCTAAAAAATTATCATTAAAAACAAAAGGGATATCCTTTTGCAAAAGATTTGTGAGAGGCCTAGAAATTTTAGAGAAGTCTTTAATAAATCTCCTATAGAAACTAGCATGACCTATGAAACTATGAATACCTTTTATATCTTTAGGACATGGCATTTTCTCAATTGCTTCAACCTTAGCTTGGTCCACTTCAATACCTGTTTCAGAAATTTTATGACCCAAGTCAATGCCTTCATTAACCATAAAGTGGCACTTCTCCCAATTCAAGACAAGATTTGTTTGTTCACATCTCTGCAAACCCATTCAAGATTGCTTAAACAATCATCAAAAGACTTCCCATAAACAGAGAAGTCATCCATGAAAACCTCAACAATATTTGAAAGGTAGCAGGTGCATTACATAAACCGAAAGGCATACATCTATAAGCATAAGTTCCAAAGGGACAAGTAAAAGTGGTCTTTTCTTGATCGGGTTGAGAAAGAGGTATTTGTGAAAAACCAGAATATCCATCAAGGAAGCAAAAGGGTGTATGCTTAGATAATCTTTCAAGCATTTGATCAATAAAAGGCAGAGGGTAATGATCTTTTCTAGTTGCTTTGTTTAGTTTTCTAAAATCAATTACCATTCTATAACCTGTAACAATTCTTTGTGGAATAAGTTCATTCTTATCATTAGGAACAATAGTTATACCTCCTTTCTTAGGGACACAATGAACATGACTTACCCATCTACTATCAGCTATGGGATAGATTATACCTGCTTCCAGAAGTTTTAATATTTCCGTTCTTACCACTTCTTTCATCTTCGGATTTAACCGACATTGGGGATCAACAACGGGTTTAGCATCAGGTTCCATATTAGTTTCGTGCTGACATAGAGTGGGACTAATGCCCTTTAAATCATCAAGAGTATATCCAATAGCAGCTCGGTGCTTCCTTAGAACTTTCAATAATCTTTCTTGTTCATGTTCTGAAAGGTTAGCACTAATAATAACAGGATATATCTTCTTTTCATCAAGATAAGCATATTTCAAGTGTCTGGCAATTGTTTTAATTCAAACACTGGAGCACCTTTAGGTGGAGGAGGACCTCCTAGAGTCTCAATAGGCAAATTGTGTTTAAGTAGAGGACATTGTTAAAAGAAAATCTTATCTATTTCATTTCTTTCATGCATATGAAAATTATTTTCATGGTCTAGCAAATATTGTTCTAAAGGATCAGTAGGTGGTACAACAATAGAGGCAAGACCAATTAATTCATCCTTACTAGGCAATTCTTTTTCATGAAGCATTCTACTAAACTTGGAAAAATTAAACTCATGAGACTCATCACCAAAACTAACACTGACAGTTTGTTTCTCACAATCTATTTTAGCATTAACGGTGTTCAAGAAAGGTCTACCAAAGATAATGGGACAAAAGTCATCTTGTGGGGAACCAAGAACAAGAAAATCAGTAGGGTATTTTATTTTCCCAAACAAGACTTCAACATCTCTAACAATCCCAATTGGTGATATAGTGTCTCTATTAGCAAGTTTAATAGTAACATCTATGTCTTCTATCTCTGCGGGTGCTACGTCATTCATAATTTCTTGATATAGGGTGTAAGGAATAGCACTCACACTAGCACCTATGTCACATAAACCATGATAACAGTGATCTCCTATTTTAATTGAGATAACGGGCATGCCAACAACAGGTCTATGTTTATCCTTTTTATCAGGTTTGGCAATTCTAGCAGCATCTTCACAGAAGTAACTAACATGCCCATCCATATCTTCTTCCAAGAGATATTTAACCATAGCAATACTAGGTTCTACTTTGGTTCGTTCATCAGGTTTAGGTGTTCTAATATAGCTTTTGTTGACCACAGTTGAAACTTTAGCATGTTCCTTTATCCTAACAGGGAAAGTTGGTTTCTCAATATAAGTAGTAGGAACAACTGGATCAACATTGTAAAGTATAGTTTCTTCTTTAACTGGTACCGGTTCTTTAATTTCTTCTTTAATAGGTGGGTGATATTTAAACCACTTCTCTTTAGGAAGATCAACATGAGTAGCAAATGATTCACAAAAGGAGGCTACTATCTCAGAGTCAAGTCCATATTTAGTGCTAAACTTTTGAAAAGCATCGGTATCCATAATTTTTTTAACACAATCATATTTAATTTTGATACCTGACTCTTTACCTTCGCCGAGTTCCCAATCTTCAGAGTTGCATTTAATTCTTTCCAAAAGATCCAACCGGAATTCAATAGTCTTCTTCATAAAAGAACCAACACAAGAAGTATCAAGCATGGTTTGATCATTACGAGAAAGCCGAGCATAATTTTTTTGGATAATAATTTCTCTTGAGAGCTCATGATTAGGGCATGAATATAACATTGACTTAAGCCTCCCCCAGCTAGAGCGATACTTTCTCCTTCACGAGGCCAAAAACTATATATATAATTCCGATCACGATGAACTAGATGCATAGGATAATTTTTTTGGTGGAACTCCAATTTCAATCGATTCCAATTCCAAGATCCAATATCATCGCATAGCATATACCATGCTAATGCTTTTCCCTTCAAATATAAAGGGAAAACCTTCTTCATAACTTCATCTCCGGGTAAAACTGCAAGCTTGAACAATCCACAAATTTGTTCTACATATATCAAGTGCATATCAGGATGTTCGGTTCCATCTCCTGCATAAGGACTAGCTAGCAGTTGTTCTATCATACCCGAAAAAATTTCATATTCAATATTTTCAGTAGGTGCATTAGGTTGAGGGGTAGCTAATTGTGGTTCCGGTCGAGGTGAAGATACCCCGAACAAACCCCTCAAAGTATTGTTTTCCATAGTAACAAGTGACAAAATTTCAGCACACTATATAAATGTTTCCTTACCAAATTCCACTTACCAAAGGCGCTTCACTCCCCGACAACAGCGCCAAAAAATAGCCTTGATGACCCACAAGTATAGGGTATCAATTGTAGCTCTTTTCGATAAGTAAGAGTGTCGAACCCAACGAGGAGCAGAAGGAAATGACAAGTGGTTTTCACTAAGGTAATGTGTGCAAGTGCTGAAATTGTAAGTAGCAGAGTAGTTTGATAGCAAGGTAATTTCTAACGAGAAAGTAACAATAGTAGTAACAAAAGTGCAGCAAGGTAGCCCAATCCTTTTGACGCAAAGTACAGGCCAAAACGGTCTCTTATGATAAGCAAAGCGTTCTTGAGGTACACGGGATTTTCATCTAGTCACTTTCATCATGTTGGTTTAATTCGTGTTCGGTACTTTGATAATTTGATATGTGGGTGGACCGGTGCTTAGGTGCTGTTCTTACTTGAACAAACCTCCTACTTATGATTAACCCTCCCGCAAGCATCCGCAACTACGAGAAAAGTATTAAAAATAAATTCTAACCATAGCATTAAACTTTTGGATCCAATCGGTCCCTTATGGAATAACGCATAAACTGGGGTTTAAGCTTCTGTCACTCTCGCAACCCATCATCTAATTGCTACTCCACAATGCATTCCCTTAGGCCCAAATATGGTGAAGTGTCATGTAGTCGACGTTCACATGACACCACTAAGGGAATCACAACATACATACTATCAAAATATCGAACACATATCAAGTTCACATGATTACTTGCAACATGATTTCTCCCGTGACCTCAAGAACAAAAGTAACTACTCAAATGATAATCATGCTCAAGATCAGAGGGGTATTAAATAGCATATTGGATCTGAACATATAATCTTCCACCAAATAAACCATATAGTAATCAACTACAAGATGTAATCAACACTACTAGTCACCCACAAACACAAGAGATGAACTAGGGTTTGAGATGAGATGGTGCTGTTGAAGATGTTGATGGAGATTGCCCTCCCTAAGATGGTAGAGTTGTTGGTGATGATGATGACGATGATTTCCCCCTCCGGGAGGGAAGTTCCCCCGGCGGAATCGCTCCGCCGGAGGGAAAAAGTGCTCCTACCCAATTTCCGCCTCGAGACAGCGACGCTCCGTCCCGGAAGTCCTCTCCTTATTTTTTCTAGGACAAAATGTCCTATATACTAGAAGATGGGCACCGGAGGTGAGCCTGGGTGAGGACAACCCACCAGGGCGCGCCTGGGCTCCTTGGCGCGCCCAGGTGGGTTGTGCCCACCTAGTGGGCCCCCTCTGGTAGTTATTTGCTCCAATATTCCTCAAATAATTCATAAAAAAATTGCGATGATTCCCCCGGTGGCACTCTGGCACCACCGAAAGAGAGTGGGAGAGACTCTCCCCCTTGTGGTTCCTCCTCCATGGCCTCCCCCCTAGATGGGGAGAGGTTCTCCCTCTGGTCCTTGGCCTCCATGGCGATGATGGCCCCTCCGGGATCCTCCTCCATGGCCTCCGGTATTGATGGCCCCCTCCGGCAGGGTGCCAGAGAGGTCCTAGATTGGTTTTTCGTGGCTACAGAGGCTTACGGCGGCGGAACTCCCGATCTAGGTTTCTTTTCGGGGGTTTCTGTATTTATAGGATTTTTTGGCGTTGGTTTCACATCAAGGTCGGAGCACCCTCTTGGGGGGGGGGGGTAGGGCGCACCCTCCAACCTTGTGGTTGGCTTGGGACTCTTCTGGCTCAACTCTTTTGCTTCGGGGACTTCTTTTGGTCCATAAAAAATCTCCCTAAATTTTCAGCTCATTTGGACTCCGTTTGATATTCCTTTTCTGTAAAACTCAAAAATAAGGAAAAAACTGGCACTGGGCTCTAGGTTAATAGGTTAGTCCCAAAAATCATATAAAATAGCATATAAATGAATATAAAACATCCAAGATAAATAATATAATAGCATGAATACTTCATAAATTATAGATACGTTGGAGACGTATCAGCATCCCCACGCTGAATTCCTGCTCGTCCTCGAGTAGGTAAACGATAAAAGAAATAATTTATGAAGTGTGAATGCTAGCAAGTGCACAAGTTTGATCAATGATAGTTCCAAGCACTTTTCTAGGATCATTATATCATAAACAGTAGCTCATCTCATAAAACTTCTCATGATCAAGTAGCAAGCTATTCACAAGTTAAAGCATAGATCATAAACTTTCTTGAAAACTAACAAACCATGTTCTTAGTCATCGAATAATTGAAATTCATCTTCTTTTGAGGAAGGGTCTATGTAAGTGCTTTGATTTAGCAAATCCCACATACTCAACTATCATATAGTCTTTCACAATTGCTAACACTCACGCGATATTTATGGGTACAAAGTTTCAATCGGACACAGAGAAAGATAGGGGCTTATAGTTTCGTCTCAACCTTTTACCTCAAGGGCAATGTCAACAATAATAATTTATGATAACCTACATCCGAGTGGATATATATATATCCGAATCGCTCCAACACATAGTGCTTGCCAAAGGAAAAAGTGTAAAAAAGAAAGGTGATGATCACCATGACTCTTATATAAGGGTAGAAGATAAAAGTAAAAGGTAGGCCCTTCGTAGAGGGAAGCAGAGGTTGTCATGCGCCTTTATTGTTGGATGCACAAAATCTTAATGCAAAAGAACATCACTTTATATTGCCGCTTGTGATAAAGACCTTTATTATGCAGTCCGTCGCTTTTATACTCAATCCATAGGTAGGTATGGTGGACTCTCATGGCAAAACTGGTTTAAGGGATGTTTGGAAGCACAAGTAGTATCTCTACTTGGTGCAAAGAATTTGGCTAGCATGAGGGGGAAAGGCAAGCTCAACATGTTGGATGATCCATGACAATATAACTTCTATTCGGATATAAGAAAACATAACTCATTATGTTGTCTCCCTTTTCCAACGTCAACTTTTTAGCATGTGATATTTTAATGAGTTCTCACAATTAAAAAAGATGTCACAATTACAAAAGATGTTCAAGTAGTATATTTATATGTGAAATCTCTCTTCCTTCAATATTCTTTCATGAATTGTTCAAGTGACCAATGTTGAGTTTGCTGACTTTCAATTTGTTGAGTTTGCTAACTTTCAATAAATTTTACCACCCATACTTCTTATAAGTGAAGTCATTACTCCCCATGGGATAAGCATATGAAGCATATATAATTTTAGATCTATGATATTCAATTCATTCAACCATTTACTCATAAGATATAAGTGAAGCACGCGAGTAAATGACAAACTACTCCAAAAAGATATAAGTGAAGGACAGTGAGTAGTCAAATAATTAACTAGCCATGGGAGGACTCTCTCCTATTCAAGATTTCAGATCCAATGATTTTATTCAAACAACAAGTAAAATGAAAATATGCTCCAAGCAAAACACATATCATGTGACGAATAAAAATATAGCTCCGAGTATGGTATACCGATGGTTTTGAAGACGAAAGAGGGGATGCCTTTCGGGGCACCCCCAAGCTTAGGCGCTTGAGTCTTCCTTGAATATTACCATGGGGTGCCTTGGGCATCCCCAAGCTTAGGGTATTTCCACTCCTTATTCTCCTCGTATCGATATCTCACCCAAAACTTGAAAACTTCAATCACACAAAACTTAACGGAACCTCGTGAGATGGGTTAGTGTGATAAAGAGTAAATCATTCACTTTGGTACTGTCAAAGACAAGATTCATAATTGTTCTCACACAATTCCTACTATACCATATCATTTCCACAATTTATATTGAGCAATATAAGCCATAGAAACTAGAAAACAAGCAAACTATGCATTGAAAACAGAATTTGCCAGAAACAGAACAGTCTGTAATGATCTGAACAACAACCATACTTCTGCTACTCCACAAATTCTGAAAAATTAGGAAAACCTAAGCAATTTTTTATTAATTTTCTGCAAAAAGAATCAGTAGTTTATCACGCTTCTGTTAAAAATGAGCATTGTTTTCCTGAGCGCAAAAGTTTCTGTTTTTCAGCAAGATCAAATCAACTATCGCCGTAAGCCGTCCCAAAGGTCTTACTTGGCACTTTATTGAAACTAAAGCTATAAAACATGATTACTATAGTAGCTTAATAATATGAACACACAAAAACAGTAAGGATAAATATTGGGTTGTCTCCCAACAAGCGCTTTTCTTTAATGCCCTTTTAGCTAGGCATGATATTCAAATGAAACTCTTCCAAGCCCAATTCCGATAATCATTTTATTCATACTCTAAAAGATATGAACTTCTACAAATAATATAAATTTACCAATATCCAAGCTCAAAATATACAAGTGAAGCACACGAAGCATTCTATAAAGTTATACTCAAAAGATTGAAGTGAAGCACAAAGAGCATTCTATAGAGCCGTACTCAAAGAATTTAAGTGAAGCACCAAGAGAATTCTACAAATAAATGAAGGGCTATCTCATACTAGCATGGATCATCAAGGAAAAGAAAGGTAAACACAAAAGACGCATGTCTTGTGAATAAAACAAAAACCGAGGTATACCGATAATTTTAGAAGAAGAAAGATGGGATGCCAACCGGGTCATCCCCAAGCTTAGATGCTTGAGTATCCTTGAAATATTTACTTGGGGTGCCTTGGGAATCCCCAAGCTTGAGCTCTTGCCTCTCCTTATTCTTCTCATATCGGTAACTCCTCGTTCTTCGAACACTTCATCCACACAAAACTTAACAAACAATCTTGTGAGATCCGTTAGTATAATAAAACAAATCACTACCCTCAGGTACTATTGTAAACTCATTCCAATTTCATATTAGCACTATATCTACAGTATTCCAACTTCACCATGGTTCATACCCCCGATACAACCCATAGTTTCATCAAAATTAGTGAACAACACGTAGAAAACAGAATCTGTCAAAACAGGACAATATGTAGTAATCTACCACTTTCTTATAGTTCTGTAACTCCAAAAATTCTAAAAAATATATGAAAATTTAAACAATTTGTATATAAGTACTGTCCAAAAAGCTTCATGGGCATTCGATGTTCCAGTAAAAAATTAGAGTTCACGCACTACAGCCAAAGTTTCTGTTTTTGCACTGCACATAGCAAACAAACAATCTAATCATCCTACAACCAATACTTGGCACATTATTTTTATAATACAATGAATATACACAGGTGGATACTTATTTTTGAGAAACTTCCATGAAAAATTCTACATTTTTTCCATGAGCATGAACACAAGTGTTCAAGGTCGACCCTCACTTCTCCAATGCACAACTTCCCAATCACTTCTCTTTTTGAAAAAGTTTTTAGGCATAGGAGGCAAGTAATTTTTTTGTATTTTCATTTTGTAATTTTTTTGTTTGTTTCACCCACAACTAAGCAAAAACAAAAGGAAAAAAAACTACTTAGTGAAGAAAGCAAACAAGCATACACGGAAATATCAACCCCACACTATTGCTCCCCGGCAACGGCGCCAGAAAAGAGTTTGATAATCCCCAAGTGCAAGGAATCATCGTAGCAATTTCCAAAGGTGATAAGTATGGAGTGTCGAACCCACAAGGAGCTAAAGGTAAGATCAATATTCTCTCAAGTCCTATCTGCCACTGATACGACTCTATGTACACCAAATGTTTGCTTCCAACTAGAAACGAGAAATAAAACTATGTTGTGGGTATGAAGAGGATAACTTTGCATGATATCGGAGAACTAAAATATAAAAGTAGGCTCTGTTATCATAAAGTTAGAATATATTACTATATATTATAAATAGCGAGTGTGGAATAATGATGGGTCGGTGTGCGGAATTGTCCTAGGCAATTGTTAACAAGATCGATAATCATTATTGCAATTTCATATGAGGAGAGGCATAAGCTAACGTACTTTCTCTTCTTGGATCATATGCACTTATGATTGGAACTCTAGCAAGCATCCGCAACTACTAAAGATCATTAAGGTAAAACCCAACCATAGCATTAAAAGCATCAAGTCCCCTTTATCCCATACGCAACAACCCCCTTACTCGGGTTTAAGCTTCTGTCACTCTAGCAACCCACTATAAGCGAATCATGAACATATTGCAACACCCTACAGCGGGAATCCTTCACGTGTGCATGGCATGGAAGGCCCCATAGGACAGCACCAAAATAAAACATACAACTCAAACCAATATATATCATCAATCAACCCAAAGGACAAAGGAAAACTACTCAAATCATCATAGGATGGCAACACATCATTGGATCATAATATGTGGCATAAAGCACCATGTTCAAGTAGGGGATTACAGCGGGGTGCGGGAGAGTGGACCGCGTACACAAGATGAGGATGGTGATTATGATGGTGATGTTGATGAAGATGATCACCGCGGCGATGATTCCCCGAGTGGCACTCCGGCGCCACCGAAAGAGAGGGGGAGAGAGTCTCCCCCTTGTGCTTCCTCCTCCATGGCCTCCCCCCTAGATGGGGAGAGGTTCTCCCTCTAGTCCTTGGCCTCCATGGCAATGATGGCCCCCTCCGGATCTCCATGGCCTCCGGTGATGATGGCCCCCTCCAGCAGGGTGCCAGAGAGGGCCTAGATTGGTTTTTCGTGGCTACAGAGGCCTACAGCGGTGGAACTCCCGATCTAGGTTTCTTTCGGGGGTTTCTGTATTTATAGGAATTTTTAGCGTTGGTTTCACGTCAAGGGGGTCCATGAGTCAACCACAAGGTCGGAGCACCCTCCCGGGGGTAGGGTGCGCCCTCCAACCTTGTGGTTGGCTCGGGACTCTTCTGGCCCAACTCTTTTACTTCGGGGGCTTCTTCTGGTCCATAAAAAATCTCCATAAATTTTCAGCTCATTTGGACTCCGTTTGATATTCCTTTTCTATAAATCTCAAAAGCAAGGAAAAAGCAGAAACTGGCACTGAGCTCTAGGTCAATAGGTTAGTCCCGAAAATCATATAAAATAGCATATAAATGCATATAAAACATCCAAGATAGATAATATAATATCATGAATACTTCATAAAATTATAGATATGTTGGAGACGTATCAAGGTTTTCGACTAAACTTGGAAAAATTAAAATCACGAGACTCATCACCAAAACTAACACCGACAGTTTGTTTCTCACAATCTATTTTAGTATTAACGGTGTTCAAGAAAGGTCTACCAAAGATAATGGGAAAAAGGCATCTTGTGGGGAACCAAGAACAAGAAAATCAGTAGGGTATTTTATTTTACCACACAAAACTTCAACATATCTAACAATCCCAAGTGGTGTGGTGGCGTCTCTATTAGCAAGTTTAATAGTAGCATCTATTTCTTCTATTTCAGCGGGTGCTATGTCATTCATAATTTCTTGATATAAGGTAAAGGGAATAGCACTCACGCTAGCACCTATGTCACATAAACCATGATAACATTGATCTCCTATTTTAACTGAGACAACGGGCATGCCAACAACGGGTCTATGATTATTTGTTTTTTCGGGTTTGGCAATTCTAGTAGCTTCATTACAGAAGTAAATAACATGCCCATCTATATTTTCTTCCAAGAGATCCTTAACCATACCAACACTAGGCTCTACTTTAATTTGTTCATTAGGTTTAGGTGTTCTAATATGACTTTTGTTGACCACAGTTGAAACTTTAGCATTTTCCTTTATCCTAACAGGGAAAGGTGGTTTCTCAATATAACCAGTAGGAATAGCTGGATCAACATTATAAAGTATAGTTTCCTCTTTAGCTAGTTTCGGTTCTTTAATTTCTTCTTTAATAGGTGGGTGATATTTAAACCACTTCTCTTTAGGGAGATCAACATGAGTAGCAAATGATTCACAAAAGGAGGCTACTATCTCAGAGTCAAGTCCATATTTAGTGCTAAACTTTTGAAAAGCATCGGTATTCATAAAAGATTTAACACAATCATACTTAAGCTTAATACCTGACTCTTTACCTTCATCGAGTTCCCAATCTTCAGAGTTGTGTTTAATTCGTTCCAAAAGATCCCACCATAATTCAATAGTCTTCTTTATAAAAGAACCAGCACAAGAAGTATCAAGCATGGATCGGTCATTATGAGAAAGCCGAGCATAAAAATTCTGGATAATAATTTCTCTTGAGAGCTCATGATTGGGGCATGAATATAACAATGAATTTAGCCTTCCCCAAGCTAGAGCGATACTTTCTCCTTCACGAGGCCAAAAATTACATATGTAATTCCGATCACGATGAACTAGATGCATGGGATAATTTTTTTGGTGGAACTCCAATTTCAATCCATTCCAATTCCAAGATCCAATATCATCGCATAGCCTATACCAAGCCAATGGTTTTCCCTTCAAAGATAAAGGGAAACCCTTCTTCTTAACTTCATCTCCGGGTAAACCTGCAAGCTTAAATAATCCACAAATTTGTTCCACATATATCAAGTGCATATCATGATGTTCGGTTCCATCTCCTGCATAAGGATTAGCTAACCGTTGTTCTACCATACCCGAAGGAATTTCATATTCAATATTTTCAGTAGGTGCAGTATGTTGAGGGGTAGCTAATTGTGGCTCCGGTCGAGGTGAAGATACCCTGAACAAACATCTCAAAGGATTGTTTTCTATAGTAACAAGTGACAGTAAATTTCAGCACACTATATAAATGTTTCCTTACCAAATTCCACTTACCAAAGGCGCTTCACTCCCCGGCAACGGCGCCAGAAAATAGCCTTGATGACCCACAAGTATATGGGATAAATTTTAGCTCTTTTCTATAAGTAAGAGTGTCGAACCCAACAAGGAGCAGAAGGAAATGACAAGTAGTTTTCAGCAAGGTAATGTCTGCAAGTGCTGAAATTGTAAGTAAAAGAGTAGTTCGATAGCAAGATAATTTGTAACGAGCAAGTAACGATAATAGTAAAAAAAGTGCAGCAAGATATCCCAATCCTTTTGAGGTGAAGGACAGGCCAAAACGGTCTCTTATAGTAAGCAAAGCGTTCTTGGGGGTACACGGGAATTTCATCTAGTCACTTTCATCATGTTGATTCGATTCGTGTTCGCTACTTTGATAATTTAATATGTGGGTGGACTGGTGCTTAGGTGATGTTCTCACTTAAACAAACCTCCTACTTATGATTAACCCCCTCGCAAGCATCCACAACTACGAGAAAAGTATTAAGAATAAATTCTAACCATAGCATTAAACTTTTGGATCCAATCGGTCCCTTACGGAATAGCGCATAAACTAGGGTTTACGCTTCTGGCACTCTCGCAACCCATCATCTAATAACTACTCCACAACGCATTCCATTAGGACCAAATATGGTGAAGTGTCATGTAGTCGACGTTCACATGACACCACCAAGGGAATCACAACATACATACTATCAAAATATCAAACACATATCAAGTTCACATGATTACTAGCAACATGATCTCTCCCGTGACCTCAAGAACAAAAGTAACTACTCACAATGATAATCATGCTCAAGATCAGAGGGGTATTAAATAGCATATCGGATCTGAACATATAATTTTCCACAAAACAAACCATATAGTAATCAACTACAAGATGTAATCAACACTACTAGTCACCCACAAGCACCAATCTATAGTTCCGGTACAAAGATTGAACACAAGAGATGAACTTGGGTTTGAGATGAGATGGTGCTGTTGAAGATGTTGATGGAGATTGCCCTCCCCAAGATGGGAGGGTTGTTGGTGATGATGATGACGATGATTTCCCTCTTCGAGAGGGAAGTTTCCCCGGTGGAATCGCTCTGCTGGAGGGCAAAAGTGCTCCTGCCCAAGTTCCGCCTCGAGACGGCGGTGCTCCGTCCCGAAAGTCCTCTCCTTATTTTTTCTAGGTCAAAATGACTTATATACCAGAAGATGGGCACTGGAGGTGGGTCGAGGGGAGCACAACCCACCAGGGCGCGCTTGGGCTCCCTGGCGCGCCCAGGTGGGATGTGCACGTGGTGGGCCCCCTATGGTACTTATTGGCTCCAATATTCCTCATATATTCCATAAAAAATCTCCGTAAAGTTTCCGCTTGTTTGGAGTTGTGCAGAATAGGTGGCCTGACGTAGCTTTTCCAGGTCCAGATTTCCAGCTGCTTAAATTCTCCCTCTTTCTGTGTACCTTGCATATTATGAGAGAAAAGGCATTACAATTACTCCAAAAATCATTATTATGCATAAAAACATCATAAATGTTAGTAGGAAAACATGATGCAAAATTGACGTATCAGCCAACTAGATTGGTTTTTCTTGCAATGGGAGAGGTGCTTAGTTTTGGGTTCAATCTTGTGGTGTCTCACCCAGTGACATAGTAGGGGTAGCGAGGCATGTATTGTATTGTTGCCATCTAGGGTAAAAAGATGGAGTTTCATCATATTGCTTGAGTTTATCCCTCTACATTATGTCATCTTACTTAAGGCGTTACTCCGTTCTTATGAACTTAATACTCTAGATGCATGCTGGATAGCGGTCGATGTGTGGAGTAATTGTAGTAGAAGCATGCAGGAGTTGGTCTACTTGACATGGACGTGATGCCTATATACATGATCATTGCCTTGGATATCGTTATAACTTTGCGCTTTTCTATCAATTGCTCGAGAGTAATTTGTTTACCCACCGTATGCTTTCTTTCAAGAGAGAAGCCTCTAGTGAAACCTATGGCCCCGTGACTATTTTCCATCATATATTTTTAGATCTATAAAACCAAAAAACCCAAAAATACCTTGATGTAATTTATTTATATTTACTTTAGTTTGCCTTTTTATTTATGTTTTATACCTATCTCTACTAGATCTCACTCTTGTTCGTGACCGTGAAGGGATTGACAACCCCTTTTTCGCGTTGTGTGCAAGTGTTTGTTAGTTTGTGCAGGTGCATAGATTGGAGACTTGCTTGTTCCTCCTACTGGATTGATACCTTCGTTCTTAACTGAGGGAAATACTTATCTCTACTTTGCAGCATCACCCTTTCCTCTTCAAGGAAAAAATCAACGCAAGCTCAAGAAGTAGCAGGAATAATTTCTGGCGATGTTGCCGGGGAGGTTCTACATCAAACCTACCAAGTACCCATCATAAACTCTCATCTCTTGCAGTTACATTATTTTCCATTTGCCTCTCGTTTTCCTGTCCCCCACTTCTAAAACATTTTCAGAAAAATACAAAAATATTTTCCTTTTTATTCGCCCTTCTTTCATTCGTCTTTTCGTTTACTTTTTGTTTGCTCGTGTGCTAGATTGCTTGCCTTATCATGATGTCTCAAGAAAATAGCAAGTTGTGTGATTTTTCAACACTAATAATAATGATTTTATTAGTACTTCTATTGCTCCCGCCACTAGTGCGGAATCTTATGAAATTAATGCCGCTTTGTTGAATCTTGTTATGAAAGAGCAATTTTCCGGCCTTCCTAGTGAAGATACCGCATCCCATCTAAATATTTTCGTTGAGTTGTGTGATATTGAAAGTGCAACTAATCCCCGGGTGGTTTTGGTAATTCATAACAACATATAGCTCATTGAACTAATATACTTTCAAGTTGGATATTTCAGAAAGTTCAATGATTGGCATGGCTTGGACTAGAGATGTGGACCCCTCAAAATGGTAAGGACAAATATTGGAAAAAGCTCAAGACTCTTCATTTCTATTTTAGTGATCCAAGATCACATTGAGTCCATAGGAAACGCCAATACTATTAAAAGGGGATGAGGTGTTGCTTAATGGTCTACTTGCTCAAAATGCTTAGTGATATGCTCCAAAGCCCTCAACCACCTTCTCAAATCCAAATATGTCCTAAACCTAAAGTCAAACTCGGCCCCACCGGTTTGATTCATCCGGCGCCACCGAGCTCACTTACCATAGCCATAGCCAGAAACCCTAATCAGTTCAGTCACACCGATAGGGATTTCGGTCTCACCGAGATGGGATTGCAAACTCTCTATTTTGCTTCGTAACGTTTTGGTCTCATCGAAATGAGTGGTTGGTCCCACCGGGTTCACAATGCAAACTCTCCGTTTCCCTTTTGTAACGTTTCGGTATCACCGAAAGGAGCGGTCGGTCCCATCGAGTTTGCCAGTCCAACTCTCTGTTTGCTTATTACTAAAATCAGTCTCACCGAGTTTATGTAATCGGTCAAACCGATATTAAGTTTTGCCCTAACCCTAGCGCATCGGTCCCACCGAGTTGATCATGTTAGTCCCACCAAGAATCCTAACGTTCACATTTTGAACTTAATCGGTCTCACCGAGTTCACTTATTTGGTCTGACCGAGTTGGGTCAAATGTGTGTAATGGTTAGATTTTGTGTGGAGGCTATATATACCCCTCCACCCCCTTCTCTATTCAAGAGAGAGCCATCAGAACGTGCCTACACTTCCACTACTCATTTTTCGAGAGAGAACCACCTACTCATGTGTTGAGACCAAGACATTCCAATCCAACCACAAGAATCCTGATCTCTAGCCTTCCCTAAGTTGCTTTCCACTCAAATCATCTTTCCACTATAGCCAAATCTGTGAGAGAGAGTTGAGTGTTGGGGAGACTATCATTTGAAGCACAAGAGCAAGGAGTTAATCATCAACACACCATCTATTACCTTTTGGAGAGTGGTGTCTCCTAGATTGGTTAGGTGTCCCTTGGGAGCCTCCGTCAAGATTGTGGAGTTGAACCAAGGAGTTTGTAAGGGCAAGGAGATCGCCTACTTCGTGAAGATCTACCCAAGTGAGGCAAGTCCTTCATGGGTGATGGCCATGGTGGGATAGACAAGGTTGCTTCTTTGTTGACCCTTCATGGGTGGAGCCCTCCGTGGACTCGCGCAACCGCTACCCTTCCTGGGTTGAAGTCTCCATCAACGTGGATGTACGATAGCACCACCTATCGGAACCACGCCAAAAATCTCCGTGTCTACATTGCGTTTGCCTTTCCAAACCCCTTCCTTTACCTTCATATGCAATCTTTTACATTCTGTTTCTATACTCTTAGAACTACATGTGTAGGTTGATTACTTGACTTGTGCTAAGTTGTTAAAATCTGCCAGGACATAAAATTGGGAAAAGGCTAGATTTTTATTTGGTCAAGTAGTCTAATTACCCCCCCTCTAGACCTACTTTCGATCCCACAGATATGCAAAAGAAAAAATATGTGGATAATGATATTGTTAAATTGAAGCTTTTTCGTTCTCACTGTGAGATCGTGCTAAAACTTGGTTTTCAGCTTTGTCTAAAAATAGTATTGATTCATGGAAGAAGTGTAAAGATGCTTTTATTTCCAAGTATTTTCCTCCCGCTAAGATCATCTCCCTTAGGAACGATATGATGAATTTTAAGCAACTTGATCATGAACATGTTGCACAATCTTGGGAGAGAATGAAATTAATGATAAGAAATTGGCCTACTCATGGTTTAAGTTTATGGATGATCATACAATTTTTTTATGCCGGATTGAATTTTGAATCTAGAAATCTTTTAGATTCCACCGCGGGAGGTACTTTTATGGAAATTACATTAGGAGAAGCTACTAAACTCCTAGATAATATTATGGCTAATTAATCTCAATGGCATATCGAAAGATCTTCTACTAGTAAAAAAGTGCATGCGATTGAAGAAATTAATACTTTGAGTGGAAAGCTGGATGACCTTATGAAATTTTTTGCCGGTAAGAGTGCTCCTGTTGATGCTAATGATATGCCTTTGTCCAATTTTATTGAGAATAATAATGAATCTATGGATGTGAATTTTGTTGGTAGGAATAATTTTGGTAATAACACGTATAGAGGTAATTTCAACCCTAGGTCGTTTCCTAGTAATTAGTCCCTCTAATAATTATGATAATTCCTACAACAATTCTTATGGAAA
Source organism: Triticum aestivum (assembly GCF_018294505.1). Classification (NCBI taxonomy): domain Eukaryota; kingdom Viridiplantae; phylum Streptophyta; class Magnoliopsida; order Poales; family Poaceae; genus Triticum; species Triticum aestivum. The sequence continues at coordinate 131,065,826 of NC_057796.1, forward strand.
TTATAAAAAAATACCTACTGATCTTGAGATAAATATTAAAGATTTCTTTAGTTCTCAAAAGAATTTCAATGCTATGGTTGAAGAAAAATTCTTAAGATTGATGATTTGGCTAGGAACGTTGATAGAATTTCTCTTTAGATCGATTCTTTGAAGATTAGATCTATTCCACCCAAGCATGATATTAATGAATCTCTAAAAGCTATTAAAATTTCTATGGATGAATGTAAAGAAAGAACCGCTAGGATGCGTGCTAAGCGAGATTGGTTTGTAAAAGCGTGTTCTTCTATTTCTTATGAAAATAATGATGAAGATCTAAAATTAATTGATGTGACTCCTATTGAATCTTTGTTTTATAATATAAATCTTGATAAATATGGGAATGGAGGTGAGTCTTTAGCTAGAGAGCAACCTAATAATTTGGACTTTAAAGATCTTAATGAAAAAATTGATAAAAGTGGGATTGGAGAGGTGAAAACTTTAAGTAGCGACGAACCCACTCTTTTGGATTTCAAGGACTTTAATTATGATAATTGTTCTTTGATAGATTGTATTTCCTTGTTGCAATCCATGTTGAATTCACCGCATGCTTATAATCAAAATAAAGCTTTTACTAAACATATTGTTGACGCTATGATGAAATCTTTTGAAGAAAAACTTGAGTTGGAAGTTTTTATCCCTATAAATATTTATGATGAGTGGGAACCTACTATTAAGATTAAAATTAAAGATTATGGGTGCAATGCTTTGTGTGATTTGGGTGCTAGCGTTTCCACGATTCCAAAAACTTTATGTGATGTGCTAGGTTTGCATAAACTTGATGATTGTTCTTTGAATTTGCATCTAGCGGATTCTACTATTAAGAAACCTATGGGAAGGATTAATGATGTTCTTATTGTTGCAAATAGGAATTATGTGTACATAGATTTTATTGTGCTTGATATAGATTGCAATCCTACCTGTCCTATTATTCTTGGTCCTTAGAACGATTGGTGCAATTATTGATATGAAAGAAGGAAACATTAGATTTCAATTTCCGTTAAGGAAGGGCATGGAACAGTTTCCAAGAAAGAAAATTAAGTTGCCATATGAATCTATTATGAGGGCTGATACGTCTCCGTCGTATCTATAATTTTTCATTGTTCCATGCCAATATTATACAACTTTCACATACTTTTGGCAACATTTTATATGATTTATTGGACTAACCTATTGATCCAGTGCCCAGTGCCAGTTCCTGTTTGTTGCATGTTTTTTGTTTCACAGAATATCCATATCAAACAAAGTCCAAACGCGATAAAAATTTACGGAGAATTATTTTGGAATATTTATGATTTTTGGGAGGTCGAATCAACGCTAATGGAGGCCCACGGCCTCCATAACCCACCAGGGCGCGCCGGGCACCCCCTAGCGCGCCCAGGTGTCTTGTGCCCTCCCCGTAAGTCGGTTGGGGCCCTTCTTCGGGTGCAAGAAAGATAATTTACAGGAAAATATCGTGTAAAAACTTCCTCGCAATCGGAGTTACGGATCTCCGGAAATTTAAGAAACGGTGAAGGGCCAGAAAACAGGAACGCGTAACAGAAGAGAACGGAGCGGGAGATCCAATCTCGGAAGGGCGGGAGAGCCCCTCCGTCGCCATGGAGGCCATGGCCCAGAGGGGGAAATCTCCTCCCATCTATGGGGGGGGGGCAAGGAAGAAGAAGAAGGAGGGGGCTCTCGCCCCCTCTCTCCCGGTGGTGTCGGAGTGCCGCCGGGGTAGGGATTGTGACGACGATCTACATCAACAATCTTGCTAGCGTCAACACCAACTTTCTACCCCTCTATGCATTGGTGTAACACCCCTTCTCCCCATGGTAATCTCTACTTAAACATGGTGCTCAACACTATATATTATTTCCCAATGATATGTGGTTAACCTATGATGTTTGAGTAGATCTGTTTTGTCCTGTGGGCTAATTGATGATCGTGGTTGGTTTGAGTGTATATTTTATTATGGTGCTATCCTACGGTGCCCTCCATCTCGTGCAAACGTAAGGGGTCCCCGCTGTAGGGTGTTGCAATACATTCATATTTTTCTTATTGTCGGTTGCGGGATTGACAGAAGCCTGAACACGGATAAGTGGGTTATTGTGTATGGGAATAAAGAGGACTTGATACTACTGCTTCTTGAGCTTGCGTTGGTTTTTCCCTTGAAGAGGAAAGGGTGATGCAGCAAAGTAGAGATAAGTATTTCCCTCAGTTAGAGAACCAAGGTACCAATCCAGTAGGAGGTACAAGCAAGTCCCCAATCTATGCACCTGCACAAACAATCAAACACTTGCACCCAACGCGATAAAGTGGTTGTCAATCCCTTCACGGTCCATTGCAATGGTGAGATCTAATAGAGATAGATATAAAAGATTACTAAAACATAAAACAAAATAAAAACAAATAAATTGCAGCAAGATATTTTTGGGTCTTTTGGTTTATAGATGTGAAAATATATGATGGAAAATAGACCCCGGGGCCATAAGTTTCACTAGAGGCTTCTCTCTTGAAGGCAAATAATACGGTCGGTGAACAAATTACTGTCGAGCAATTGATAGAAAAGCGCAAAGTTATGATGATATCCAAGGCAATGATTATTCATATAGGCATCACGTCCGTGTCAAGTAGAACGAAACGATTCTGCATCTACTACTATTACTCCACACATCGACCACTGTCCAGCATGCATCTTGAGTATTAAGTTCATAAAGAACGGAGTAACGCCTTAAGTAATATGACATGATGTAGAGGGATAAACTCAAGCAATATGATGAAAACCCCATATTTTTATTCTTGATGGCAACAATACAATACGTGCCTCGCTACCCCTACTATGTCACTGGGTGAGGGCACCGCAAGATTGAACCCAAAACTAAGCACCTCTCCCATTGCAAGAAATACCAATCTAGTTGGCTAAACCAAGCCGATAATTCAAAGATAAATACAAAGATATCAAACAATGGATATAAGAATTCAGAGAAGATTCAAATAATATGCGTAGATAATTGATCATAAATCTAGAATTCATCGGATCTTGACAAACACACCGCAAAAGAATATTACATCGGATAGAACTCCAAGAACATCAAGGTGAACATGTCATTGAAGATCATAGAGAGAGAATAAGCCATCTAGCTACTAGGTATGGACCCGTAGGTCTGAGGTAAACTACTCATGTTTCATCGGAGGGGCAATAGGGTTGATGTAGATGCCCTCCGTGATCGAATCCCCCTCCGGCAGATCGCCAGAAAAGGCCCCAAGATGGGATCTCACGGGTATAGAAGGTTGCGGCGGCGGAAAAGTTTTGTTGTGGATGCTTCTGATGGTTTGGGAATATTTGGGAATTTATAGGCCGAAGAATAGGGTTAGAGGAGCTCCGAGGGAACCACATGGCAAGGAGTGCCCCCCTTGGGGCGCGCCCTGGACCCTTGCCGCCGCCTCGGGACTCTTCTGACTTGGTTTCCAAGTCCTACGTGTGTCTTCTGGTCCAAGAAAAATCATTGTGAGGTTTTATTCCGTTTGTACTCCGTTTGATATTCCTTTTATGCGAAACTTAAAAACAAGGAAAAAAACAGAAACTGGCACTAGGCTCTGGGTTAATAAGTTAGTCCCAAAAATAATATAAAATAGCATATTAATGCATATAAAACATCCAAAATAGATAATATAATAGCATGGAACAATCTAAAATTATAGATACGTTGGAGATGTATCAAGCATCCCCAAGCTTAATTCCTGCTCGTCCTCGAGTAGGTAAATAATAAAAACAGAATTTTTGATGTGGATTAACATATTTATCCTTGTAATTTTCTTTATTGTGGCATGAATATTCAGATCCATAAGATTCAAAATAAAATTTTAATATTGACATAAAAACAATAATACTTCAAGCATACTAATAAAGCAATCATGTCTTCTCAAAATAACATGGCCAAAGAAAGTTATCCCTACAAAGTCATATAGTCTAGCTATGCTCCATCTTCATCACATAAAGTATTAAATCATGCACAACCCCGATGACAAGCCAAGCAATTGTTTCATACTTTTGATGTTCTCAAACTTTTTCAACTTTCACGCAATACATGAGCGTGAGCCATGGATATAGCACTATAGGTGGAATAGAATATGGTGGTTGTGGAGAAGACAAAAGAAGGAGATAGTCTCACATCAATTAGGCATATCAACGGGGTATGGAGATGCCCATCAATAGATATGAATGTGAGTGAGTAGGGATTGCCATGAAACGGATGCACTAAAGCTATAAGTGTATGAAAGCTAAAAAAGAAACTAAGTGGGTGTGCATCCAACTCGCTTGCTCACGAAGACCGAGGGCAGTTTGAGGAAGAGCATAATTGGAATATACAACCCAAGTTCTATAATGAAAATTTCCCACTAGTATATCAAGTGACAAAATAGGAGACTCTATCATGAAGATCATGGTGCTACTTTGAAGCACAAGTGTGGAAAAAGGATAGTAGCATTGCCCCTTCTCTCTTTTCTCTCATTTTTTTATTTTGGGCTCTTTGGCCTCTATTTTTTCTCTTTTTTTCGTCCGGGGTCTCATCCCGACTTGTGGGGGAATCATAGTCTCCATCATCATTTCCTCACATGGGACAATGCTCTAATAATGCTGATCATCACACTTTTATTTACTTTACAACTCAAGAATTACAACTTGATTCTTGAACAAATAAATGACTCTATATGAACGCCTCCGGCGGTGTACCGGGATGTGCAATGACTCAAGAGTGATATGTATAGAAATATGAATGGTGGCTTTGCCACAAATACGATGTCAACTACATGATCATGCAAAGCAATATGACAATGATGAAGCGTGTCATAATAAACGGAACGGTGGAAGTCGCATGGCGATATATCTCGGAATGGCTATGGAAATGCTATAATAGGTAGGTATGGTGGCCGTTTTGAGGAAGGTATATAGTGGGTGTAATGCACCGGCAAAAGTTGCACAGTACTAGAGAGGCTAGCAACGGTGGAAGCGTGAGAGTGCGTATAATCCATGGACTCAACATTAGTCATGAAGAATTCACATACTTATTGCAATAGTCTATTAGCTATCGAAACAAAGTACCACACACATGCTCCTAGGGGGGTGGATTGGTAGGAAAAGACCATCGCTCATCCCCGACCGCCACTCATAAGGAAGACAATCAATAAATAAATCATGCTCCGACTTCATCACATAACGGTTCACCATACGTCCATGCTACGGGAATCACAAACTTTAACACAAGTATTTCTACCAATCCACAATTACTCACTAGCATGACTCTAATATCACCATCTTTATATCCCAAAACACTCATAAGGAATCAAACTTCTCATAGTATTCAATGCACTTTATATGAAAGTTTTTTTATTATATCCCTCTTGGATGCCCATCATATTAGGACTAAATTCATAACCTAAGGAAATTACCATGCTGTTTAGAGACTCTCAAAATAATATAAGTGAAGCAAGAGAGTTAAAAAAATTCTATAAAATAAAACCACCGTTGTGCTCTGAAAGGATATAATTGAAGCACTAGAGCATATTGCCTAGCTCAAAAGATATAAGTGAAGCACTAGAGCATATTGCCTAGCTCAAAAGATATAAGTGAAGCACAAAGAGTATTCTAATAAATCATGATTCATGCGTGTCCCTATCAAAAGGTGTATACAGCAAGGATGATTGTGGCAAACTAAAAAGCAAAGACTCATATCATACAAGACGTACCAAGCAAAACACATATCATGTGGTGAATAAAAATATAGACTCAAGTAAATTTACCGATGGATTGAAGACGAAAGAAGGGATGCCTTCCAGGGCATCCCCAAGCTTAGGCACTTGGTTGTCCTTGAATATTACCTTGGGGTGCCTTGGGCATCCGCAAGCTGAGGCTCATGCCACTCCTTATTCCATAGTCCATCAAATCTTTACCCAAAACTTGAAAACTTCACAACACAAAACTCAACAGAAAACTCATGAGATCCGTTAGTATAAGAAAATAAAACCACCACTTTTGGTACTGTTGGGTCGGTGGAAACGACACCTATGGGATCACGGGGAATCACTTCTACGGTCGGCGGGCGCAGGGCTGTGGAAAGAGTGGGTTTAGAAGATCAACACGGGGAATTTATCCACGTTTGGGCCACGAGTGATGCGTAATACCCTACTCCTGCTGGTTTGTGTTTATCTAGTGTTCTTGGACTAGGTACAAAGCGTGCAGGGTCCAAAAAGTCTGAATCCTCCTCTAGTATGCCTCGGGCCTGCTTTTATAGCCAAAGGGGGTCGCCATAGTGGTACACATGAGGTGGAATGTTTGTACTGTATACAAGTCGATCGCCTGTGTCACGCCCACGATGCGGCTATATCTCCCACGTGTCGAGGCATGACTTAGAGGCATAACCGCATTGTGGTATTGTCGCAAGAAGGGTTATCTTCACACAATCCCATGTAATGAACAAGAATGGGATAACGAGAGTTGGCTTACAATCGCCACTTCATACAACACATAAATATAATTCATACATCATACAAAATCCACACATAGACCGACTAAGGTCAAGATCCAAATGAAAATAAGATAACCCCAAATGCTAGATCCCCGATCGTCCCAACTGGGCTCCACTACTGATCATCAGGAAAAGAAACATAGTAACGACCACGTTCCTCATCGAACTCCCACTTGAGCTCGGTTGCGTCATCTGCACTGGCATCGTCGACACCTGCAACTGTTTTGGTAGAATCTGTGAGTCACGAGGACTCAGCAATCTCACACCAGCGAGATCAAGACTATTTAAGCTTATAGGAAAGGATGGTGTAAAGGTGGAGCTGCAACAGGCACTAAGCATATATGGTGGCTAACATACGCAAATGAGAGCGAGGAGAGGAGCAACACAACGGCCGCGAAGCTAGAAATGATAAGAAGTGATCCTGAAACTACTTATGTTCAAGCATAACTCAAACCGTGTTCACTTCCCGGACTCCGCCGAGAAGAGACCATCACGGCTACACACACGGTTGATGTATTTTAATTAAGTCAAGTGACAAGTTCTCTACAACCGGACATTAACAAATTCCCATATGCCTCATAACCGCGGGCACGGCTTTCGAAAGATAATACCCTGCAGGGGTGTCCCAACTTAGCCCATTATAAGCTCTCACGGTCAACGAAGGATAAACCTTCTCCCGGAAAGACCCGATCAGTCTCGGAATCCCGGTTTACAAGACATTTCGACAATGGTAAAACAAGACCAGCAAAGCCGCCCGATGTGCCGACAAATCCCGATAGGAGCTGCACATATCTCGTTCTCAGGGCACACCGGATAAGTCAAGCTACGAGTAAAACCAGGCCTCGAGTTTCCCCGAGGTGGCGCCGCAGGCTGGTCGGTTCGGACCAACACTCGCAGGAGCACTGGCCGGGGGGGGGGGGGGTTAAATAAAGATGACCCTCGGGCTCGCGAAAACCCAAGGGGAAAGGCTTAGGTGGCAAATGGTAAAACCAGGGTTGGGCCTTGCTTGAGGAGTTTTATTCAAGGCGAACTGTCAAGGGGGTCCCATAAATCACCCAACCGCGTAAGGAATGCAAACTCAAGGAACATAATACCGGTATGACGGAAACTAGGGCGGCAAGAGTGGAACAAAACACCAGGCATAAGGCTGAGCCTTCCACCCTTTACCAAATATATATTTGCATTAATTAAATAAGAGATATTGTGATATTCCAAAAAATATCCATGTTCCAACATGGAACCAACTTCAACTTCACCTGCAAGTAGCAACACAATAAGAAGGGCTGAGCAAAAGCGGTAACTTAGCCAAACAACGGTTTGCTAGGAAAGGATGGTTAGAGGCTTGACATGGAAAATATGGGAGGCATGATATAGCAAGTGGTAGGTAGCGCAGCATGGCCATAGAACGAACAACTAGCAAAGCAAAGATAGAAGTGATTTCGAGGGTATGGTCATCTTGCCTGCAAGGTTCTCAGAGTTGTCGAAAGCTTGATCCTCGTAAGCGTACTCAACAGGTTCCTCGTTCACGAACTCATATCCCGGCTCTACCCACAGCAAGAACACAAGCAATGGAACCAAAATCAATCACGGGAAATGCACAAGCAACATGATGCAAAACATGCATGATATGCGGGATATGATATGCGATGCATATGCGTGCTCCGGAAGAAAAAGGATGAACAATGCAGTAACTTGGCAAACCAAGTATGCCACTGGAAAGATGAGATGATTTCGGTCAAAATCGATATAAAGATCACCGGAAACGGATGCACGGTTTGCAAATGGCAAGCAAAACAAGAATGACATGAATCTGCGATTAACAGCAAGATATCACTTAGAATACAACAAGTAACTATGCTACCACACTCCAACATAGCAACAAAGCATATGGCAGTAATCTACAGGAGATGCTTGACAAACGATAAACACAGAGCTACGGCTAGATCACAACATAACAGGTTCAAACAAGCATGGCAAAAGTGCAAAAGATATCAGGTTCACAGACTTGGAGAAATTACTGGACATGGCAGAAACAGCAACAGGTAGCAATGTTCAGAGCAAGCAACCAACATGCTACAGGAACTTAACATGGCAAAACAAGGAATGACATGAATCTACTAAATGCATAGAACAAAAGTCCCTTAGTGAACATAAGCCAAAAAGGACCAGAAGATATGATGGCAACCATGTAAACATAGCAAGTTTTGTTAACAGGTTTCAGACCAGGCAGAAAACAGAGCATGGCAGAAACAAACATTATGAGGGCATCTTGGTGAGCTTGATTCACGCATCACAAAGAAATTCATGACAAAACAAGCATACTTATAGCACGATGTCATGTTTATTAAGCTATCCATGGCAAGAGAAAAATACATAGCATGAATGGATCAACTACAACAACCTTGGCAAAATTGAATAACACATAAACAATTTACCAGAAATATTTTATAGCAAAACGTAGAGCAAGTTTGAGTCATGCTAGGTCACTCCATAATTACAAACAGGAGCATGGATGGATAGAGCACAACTATATCTACAAAACATCCTTACTGAACATCACCAAAAGGAGCATGGATCGCTCTGTAGCCACATGGATACATAGCAACAAAATAACAGCAGTCACAGACTTGGCAAAATTAAAGTCCCTGAAATCAGAAACATCACGAAGCCTAGTTTTGCATGCTTGTGCTAGTCACCACAGAGATCACAAAAATACATGGCATACACCTCTGTAAAGATGGCATGGCATACATCAAAACACATGTAGAGCTCAGGCCCATAAGATGCACACATCAAATGCATCAAAAATAACAAATCCTCAAGTTCTGATAAGTAACAGCAGTTAACAGCATGTAGCACTCTTGTACAAGAGATTTGGGCATCAAGATGGACTCAAGGGAGCACGGCACAGTGGAAAAAAATGAGAGCATCTCGAGACGAACATTTCGATATATTACACGCACGAAGCGGATCTATATGCACAGAGTTATGACATGTCAAAGTATGCAACATATTGTGAAAAATATACGGGGCTTGGAGAAAATCGAGGGGATCTCGGGGTCAACCTTATCCCGATCCAGATCTGGCGCGTGAACCGAGGTGCGACGCGGCTCGCCGGAGTTTGGCCGAAGAGGGAGGAGGGACGGGGCCGGAGCTCGGGGGAGGTTGGTGAGGCGCGGGAGGAGCGGCCGGGGATGGCCGCGTCCACGGGAGGCGGAGCACGGGGGCTCGGGTGCGGGCGTGCCGGCGCCGGCGACGGGCTTCGGCGGCGCCTCGGGCGCGGAGCCGCGGCGGCGGACGGGAGGATGAGGGGCGGCGGCGCGGGTCGGAGGGAGGAGGCGCGCGGGCGGCGGGGAGCCTCGGGCGCGGGCGCCGGCGGTCGGGTCCCGCGGGCCAGACGCGGGCCGCGCCGGCCGGCGGCGCGGGAGCGGCGGCGGGGACACGTGTCGCGCGCCCGTGGCTCGGGGCAGCGGCGGCTCCGTCCGGCGCGGTACGGACACGTCCGGCGCGCGGAGGGGCGGATCTAGGGTTTTATCTGCGCGAGGATATCGGGAGAGACACATATTTATAGGTAGAGGGACCTAGGAGGCTCCAAATGGAGTGCGTTTTTCGCCCACACGATCGTGATCGAACGACCTAGAGCATGGAAGTGACTTAGATGAGTTTTGGGCTGTTTCGGAGGGGTGTTGGGCTGCAACACAAAAGAGGCCTTTGCGGTTACCCGGTTAACCGTTGGAGCATCAAACGACCTCCAAATGGAACGAAACTTGACAGGTGGTCTACCGGTGGTGTACAAAGGCCACTTGGCAAGACTCGGTCCATTCCGAGAACGTTTAACACCCGCTCACGAAAAGAAACAAGAGGGGTGCGCCGGTGCATGTGGGAGTGTCGGATTGCAAAACGGACAACGGGGAAAATGCTCGGATGTATGAGACGAACACGTATGCAAATGCAATGCACATGACGACATGATATGAGATGCATGACAAAACAAAATGAAAAACGAAAAACAAAACCCGACCACGGAAGGAATATCATAACACATAGCCGAAAATGGCAAGAGTTGGAGTTACAAATATGGAAAGTTACATCCGGGGTGTTACAACACTCCACCACTACGAGAGGATCTTGTCCCAAGATCTAGGACTGAAAGAACTCCGGATATTCAGAACGGAGGTGGTCCTCGCGTTCCTAGGTGCCTTCTCGGTCGGAATGGTGCGACCACTTCACTTTCAGGAATTTGATTGACTTGTTGCGAGTCTTACGCTCAGTTTCTTCAAGAATAGCAACGGGGTGCTCATGATAAGACATATGTTCTTGGAGGTCAATCTCTTCGAAGTTGATGGTGCGCTCAGGAGTCTTGAAGCACTTACGAAGCTGTGACACATGGAACACATCGTGCACGTTCGCAAAGTTGGAGGGAAGCCCAAGTTGATAGGTGAGGTCGCCTCTTTTGCCAATGATCTTGAAAGGACCCACGTATCTAGGGGCAAGCTTCTCTTTGATACCGAAGTGACGAGTACCTTTCATTGCAGAGACACGGAGGTAGACATGGTCTCCGATCTCGAAAGCCACATCACGGTGCTTACTATCATAGTAACTCTTCTGGCGCGATTGCGCGGCTTTGAGATTTTGACGGATGACTTTACACATTTCTTCAGCCTCCGTGATTAAGTCATTGCCAAGAAGTTGGCGTTCACCAGTCTCTGACCAATTGAGAGGAGTACGGCACTTTCTGCCATAAAGAATCTCGAATGGGGCCTTGCCCGAACTCGCTTGGAAGCTGTTGTTGTAGGAGAATTCGGCATAAGGAAGACAATCTTCCCATTTCATGCCAAAGGAAATGACACAAGCCCTGAGCATATCTTCAAGGATTTGATTGACTCGCTCGACTTGGCCACTAGTTTGAGGATGGAAAGTTGTGCTGAAGCAAATCTTGGTGCCCATGGCCTTCTGGAAGGAGTCCCAGAACTTAGAAGTGAAGATGCTTCCACGATCTCAAGAAATCAATTGTGGAATGCCGTGCAAGGAGACAATCCTAGAGGTGTAAAGCTCTGCCAACTGAGCTGCTGTGATAGATTCTTTGATTGCAAGGAAATGAGCCACTTTAGTAAGCTTGTCAATGACAACGAAGATAGCATCATTTCCGCACTTGGACTTTGGAAATCCAGTCACGAAGTCCATTTCGATACGATCAAACTTCCATTCTGGGATAGCAAGAGGTTGGAGGAGACCAGCTGGTCGTTGCTGTTCTGCTTTCACTCTTCGACAGGCATCACATTCATTCACGAATTGAGCGATTTCTCGCTTCATTCGAGTCCACCAATACGTCTGCTTGAGGTCATGGTACATCTTCGTACTTCCAGGATGAATGGAAAGAAGAGAATTGTGTGCCTCGTTCATAATGACTTTCCTTAGATCACCTTTAGGAACCACAATCCGGTCCTCGAAGAAAAAGTGTCTCTGTCATCAATGCGATATCACTTGTATTTGGAAAGACCCTTGTCAATACCACGTTTCACCTTCTTCACCATGGTATCCAGGAGTTGCGCCTCATGAATTTGATCTTCCAAAGTAGAAGAGACTATGAGGTTGGCAAGAAAGCCTTGAGGCACAACTTGGAGATTCAGCTTGCGGAAAGCTTCACAAAGATCCGGTTGGAATGGCTTGAGAATTAAGCTGTTGCAATAAGCCTTCCTGCTCAAAGCATCTGCAATGACATTGGCTTTGCCTGGAGTATATTCAATACTCGGATTGTACTCTTGAATCATTTCGACCCATGGAGTTTGCCTGAGGTTGAGGTTGGGCTGAGTGAAGATGTACTTGAGACTCTTGTGATCGGTGAATATGTCCACTTTTCTTCCCAACAAGAGATGTCTCCATGTTATTAATGCATGGACAACTGCCGCCAACTCAAGATCGTGAGTGGGGTAGTTCTTTTCGTTGGGCTTCAACTGACGAGAGGTATAGGCCACAACTTTCTTCTCTTGCATTAACACAGCACCGAGACCTTGAAGAGAAGCGTCACAGAAAACTTCGAAAGGCTTGGATTCATCAGGAGGAGTTAAGACAGGAGCTGTGACGAGTTTCTCTTTGAGAGTGTTGAAAGCAATGTCACACTCAGGAGACCAGACATACTTCACATGCTTCTGGAGGAGGTTGGAAAGAGGCTTTGCAATCTTAGAGAAATTCTCAACGAATCTTCGGCAATAGCTTGCAAGACCAAGAAAACTGCGAAGCTGCTTGACATTCTGAGGAGGTTCCCAATTCACAATTGCAGACACCTTCTCGGGATTAACAGCGATGCCCTTGGCAGAGATGATATGACCAAGGTAAAGAACTTCATCGAGCCAAAACTCACATTTGGAAAACTTCGCATAGAATTGATACTCTCTGAGCTTGTCGAGCACCAATCGCAAATGTTTGGCATGATCCTTCTTATTCTTGCAGAAGACCAAGATATCATCAAGATACACCAGGACGAATTCATTGGTATAGGGGTTGAAGATGAAATTCATTATCCGAGAAAATGTTGGAGGAGCATTGACAAGACTGAAAGACATGACAGTATATTCATAAGAACCAAAGCTTGTTCTGAATGCTGTGTTGGGAATATCTTCTTCACGAATGCGAATCTGATGATAACCCATACGAAGGTCAAGCTTGGAGAATACTTTAGCACCCTTAAGTTACTCGAATAGCTCATTGATGTTGGGAAGTGGATACTTGTTCTTGATTGTCTTCTTGTTCAATGGACGGTAGTCGACACAAAGTCGTTCCGTGCCATCCTTCTTTTGGACAAAAAGAACACCACAACCCCATGGAGATGAACTCGGTCTGATCAAACCCAGACGCTCTTGTTCACCGAGCTGTTTCTTAAATTCCTTCAGCTCCTCGGGTCCAAGCTTGTATGGCATCTGTGGCCTCGGCACAGTAGCTGAAAGACTTGGGCTGATTTGCGAGGAACTGGTTGAGGGTAGCGAAATGAGGCTCATTGTTGCCTTGACCCTGATTTCCTTGATTGCCTTGCCCTTGGGTGCGTTCTTGCAAGAGTTGCAAAATCATATGAGCATTGGCGTTGGTGGCTGCCATGATAGCTTGCCATGCCTCCGGAGGCGGAGGTGGTGGCAGAGGGTTCGCCTGACTCCCTTCATTGCGTTCCGGATTCTGACGCGTTGGCGGAGCCATCCTGAAGAGGGTGACATCCGTTAGCATCTTGATAGACAAATAGACAAGTTGAATCAACGGATAGAAATTGCAACATATAGTCTTCACAATAAACATTCGAACGAGGATGAACGAATGAATTCCATAGTAAATCATCACACTTCCATTAAGTTGAGAAGCCACTTAGAAAAAGGTATGGAATCAACATTTGACTTCGAAGCAACTCGAATACCACAATTCAAAACAAAACAAAGTATTGGCTTGCAGAATAAGCCGGAACAAACATATGATAGAGATTTCGTCCGAAGTTTTCATGGTGGGGCCCACACGGGCTCGATCGTACAACACCATCATGTACAAGGCAGTGCACATGACATACGAAGCGTCCCCGAGTTGGCATAGCAAGGACTCTTTAAGACACTACGAGACCACTGTAAAACCAACCGTGGAAAGGCGGACCACTAGACGTCGAACCCCAATCTCATATCATGCGTCTGTCGGAAAGATATCCTAGGAGCTACTTGAATTCCCACTTATAAACTCCCGAAACTTTCTGGTTATGCAATCTGGTGTTGGGGATACAGGGGACACAAAATATATCACCCAAACTAGCAATCCCTAGATCCAGCTGTATCCATCCGTCAACACATAACCAGGAAACCTTCGGAAATCGTGTACCTCAACCTTCGAAAAGCATCCGTTACACGAGTTTTGGCAATACTCCCGAACTCCCGCCCTAGTACTGGGTGGCGTTGAGGTGATCTCACCAACAACTGCATAAAAGAGATTTTCGATGTCGGCAAAACTCAGGTATTCCAGAACTGCAACGATAAAATTGTGACGACAACACCTCGGAGCTCAACTCCCCGGGACACTGCCACAACCCCTAAATGTCAGGAGGCACCAAGAACAATGTTCTCGTCACAAAACCATCGGAACGATTCTAAGATACCCGCGTGATCCTAAATTTTTTTTAGTGAAATTTGAGGAGAGAAGAGTCAAAACTTCTACGTCAGGAGGCCTCACCAGAGCGATGAAGGGACTGAGGAGTAAAAAAGAATCCTACTCTCCGATATATATAATCCTAAGACTCAAAACATTTTTGTTCTAGACTCAACAACCCCAGCGATTCGATCAAGCAGGGGGCTCCTAAGTCGGGGATGGTTCTGATTACCAACTTGTAACGCCCACGATGCCGCTATATCTCCCACGTGTCGAGGCACGACTTAGAGGCATAACCGCATTGTGGTATTGTCGCAAGAAGGGTTATCTTCACACAATCCCATGTAATGAACAAGAATGGGATACCGAGAGTTGGCTTACAATCGCCACTTCACACAACACATAAATATAATTCATACATCATACAAAATCCACACATAGACCGACTACGGTCAAGATCCAAATGAAAATAAGATAACCCCAAATGCTAGATCCCCGATCGTCCCAACTGGGCTCCACTACTGATCATCAGGAAAAGAAACATAGTAACGACCACGTTCCTCATCGAACTCCCACTTGAGCTCGGTTGCATAATCTGCACTGGCATCGTTGACACCTGCAACTGTTTTGGTAGAATCTGTGAGTCACGAGGACTCAGCAATCTCACACCCGCGAGATCAAGACTATTTAAGCTTATAGAAAAGGATGGTGTAAAGGTGGAGCTGCAACAGGCACTAAGCATATATGGTGGCTAACATACGCAAATGAGAGCGAGAAGAGAAGCAACGCAACGGCCGCGAAGCTAGAAATGATCAAGAAGTGATCCTGAAACTACTTATGTTCAAGCATAACTCAAACCGTGTTCACTTCCCGGACTCCGCCGAGAAGAGACCATCACGGCTACACACACGGTTGATGTATTTTAATTAAGTCAAGTGACAAGTTCTCTACAATCGGACATTAACAAATTCCCATCTGCCTCATAACTGCGGGCACGGCTTTCGAAAGATAATACCCTGCAGGGGTGTCCCAACTTAGCCCATTATAAGCTCTCACAGTCAACGAAGGATAAACCTTCTCCCGGAAAGACCCGATCAATCTCGGAATCCCGGTTTACAAGACATTTCGACAATGGTATAACAAGACCAGCAAAGCCGCCCGATGTGCTGACAAATCCCGATAGGAGCTGCACATATCTCGTTCTCAGGGCACACCGGATAAGTCAAGCTATGAGTAAAACCAGGCCTCGAGTTTCCCCGAGGTGGCCCCGCAGGCTGCTCGGTTCGGACCAACACTCGCAGGAGCACTGGCCCGGGGGGGGGGGGGGTTAAATAAAGATGACCCTCGGGCTCGCGAAAACCCAAGGGAAAAGGCTTAGGTGGCAAATGGTAAAACCAGGGTTGGGCCTTGCTGGAGGAGTTTTATTCAAGGCGAACTGTCAAGGGGGTCCCATAAATCACCCAACCGCATAAGGAACGCAAACTCAAGGAACATAATACCGGTATGACGGAAACTAGGGCGGCAAGAGTGGAACAAAACACCAGGCATAAGGCCGAGCCTTCCACCCTTTACCAAATATTTAGTTGCATTAATTAAATAAGAGATATTGTGATATTCCAAAAAATATCCATGTTCCAACATGGAACCAACTTCAACTTCACCTGCAAGTAGCAACGCTATAAGAAGGGCTGAGCAAAAGCGGTAACTTAGCCAAACAACGGTTTGCTAGGAAAGGATGGTTAGAGGCTTGACCTGGAAAATATGGGAGGCATGATATAGCAAGTGGTAGGTATGATATAGCCATGATATAGCACGCATCATGGCAATAGAACGAACAACTAGCAAAGCAAAGATAGAAGTGATTTCGAGGGTATGGTCATCTTGCCTGCAAGGTTCTCAGAGTTGTCGAAAGCTTGATCCTCGTAAGCATACTCAATATTTTCCTCATTCACGAACTCGTCTCCCGGCTCTACCCACAGCAAGAACACAAGCAATGGAACCAAAATCAATCACGGGAAATGCACAAGTAACATGATGCAAAACATGCATGATATGCGGGATATGATACGCGATGCATATGCGTGCTCCGGAAGAAAAAGGATGAACAAGGCAGTAGCTTGGCAAACCAAGTATGCCACTGGAAAGATGAGATGATTTCGGTCGAAATCGATATAAAGATCACCGGAAACGGATGCACGGTTTGCAAATGGCAAGCAAAACAAGAATGACATGAATATGCGATTAACAGCAAGATAGCACTTAGAATACAACAAGTAACTATGCTAACGCACTCCAACATAGCAACAAAGCATATGGCAGTAATCTACAGGAGATTCTTGACAAAAGATGAACAATGAGCTACGGCTAGATGACAACATAACAGGTTCAAACAAGCATGGCAAAAGTGCAAAAGATATCAGGTTCACAGACTTGGAGAAATTACTGGACATGGCAGAAACAACAACAGGTAGCAATGTTCAGAGCAAGCAACCAACATGGTACAAGAACTTAATATGGAAAAACAAGGCATGACATGAATCTACTAAATGCATAGAACAAAAGTCCCTTACTGACCAGAAGTCAAAAAGGAACAGAAGATATGATGGCAACCATGTAAACATAGCAAGTTTCGTTAACAGGTTTCAGACTTAGCAGAAAACAGAGCATGGCAGAAACAGACATTATGAGGGCATCTTGGTGAGCTTGATAAACTTATAACAAAGAAATGCATGACAAAACAAGCATACCTACAACAAGATGGCATGTTTATGAAGCTATCCATGGCAAGAGCAAATACATAGCATGAATGGATCAACTACAACAACCTTGGCAAAATTGAATAACACGTAAACAATCTGCCAGAAATATTTTATACAAGTTTGAGTCATGCTAGGGCACTCCATAATTGCAAACAGGGGCATGGATGGATATAGCACAACTATATCTACAAAACATCCTTACTGAACATCTCCAAAAGGAGCATGGATCTCTCTGTAGCCACATGGATACATAGCAACAAAATAACAGCAGTCACAGACTTAGCAAAATTAATAAGTCCCTGAAATCAGAAACATCACGAAGCCTAGTTTGCATGCTTGTGCTAGTCACCACAGAGATCACAAAAATACATGGCATACACCTCTGTAAATATGGCATTGCATACATCCAAACACATGTAGAGCACATGCCCATAATATGCACACATCAAATGCAACAAAATTAACAAATCCTCAAGTTCTGATAAGTAACAGCAGTTAACAGCATATAGCACTCTTGCACCAGAGATTTGGGCATCAAGATGGACTCAAACGAGCATGGCACAATGGAACAAAATGAAGAGCATCTCGAGGTGAACATTTCGATATATTACACGCACGAAACGGAGCTATATGCACAGAGTTATGACAGGTCAAAGTATGCAACATATTGTGAAAAATATACGGGACTTGGAGAAAATCGAGGGGATCTCGGGGTCAACCTTATCCCGATCCAGATCTAGCGCGTGAACCGAGGTGCGACGCGGCTCGCTGGAGTTCGGCCGGAGAGGGAGGAGGGACGGGGCCGGAGCTCGGGGGAGGTCGGTGAGGCGCGGGAGGAGCGGCCGGAGACGGCGGCGTCCACGGGCGGCGGAGCACGGGGGCTCGGGTGCGGGCGCGCCGGCGCCGGCGACGGGCTTCGGCGGCGCCTCGGGGCGTGGAGCCGCGGCGGCGGACGGGAGGACGAGGGGCGGCGGCGTGGGTCGGAGGGAGGAGGCGCGCGGGCGGCGGGGAGCCTCGGGCGCGGGCGCCGGCGGTCGGATCCCGCGGGCCAGACGCGGGCCGGCGGCTCGGGAGCGGCGGCGGGGACACGTGTCGCGCGCCCGTGGCTCGGGGCGGCGGCGGCTCTGTCCAGCGCGGTACGGACACGTCCGGCGCGCAGAGGGGCGGATCTAGGGTTTTATCTGCGCGAGGATATCGGGAGAGACACATATTTATAGGTAGAGGGAGCTAGGAGGCTCCAAATGGAGTGCGGTTTTTACCCACACGATCGTGATCGAACAACATAGAGCATGGAAGTGACTTAGATGAGTTTTGGGCTCTTTTGGAGGGGTGTTGGGCTGCAACACAAAAGAGGCCTTTGCGGTTACCCGGTTAACCGTTGGAGCATCAGACGACCTCCAAATGGAACGAAACTTGACAGGTGGTCTACCGGTGGTGTACCAAGGCCACTTGGCAAGATTTGGTCCATTCCGAGAGCGTTTAACACCCGCTCACGAAAAGAAACAAGAGGGGTGCGCCGGTGCATGTGGGAGTGTCGGATTGCAAAACGGACAACGGGGAAAATGCTCGGATGTATGAGACGAGCACGTATGCAAATGCAATGCACATGATGACATGATATGAGATGCATGACAAAACAAAATGCAAAATGAAAAACAAAACCCGACCACGGAAGGAATATCATAACACATAGCCGAAAATGGCAAGAGTTGGAGTTACAAATATGGAAAGTTACATCCGGGGTGTTACAACACTCCACCACTACGAGAGGATCTCGTCCCGAGATCTAGGACTGAAAGAACTCTGGATATTCAGAACGGAGGTGGTCCTCACATTCCCAGGTGGCTTCTCGGTCAGAATGGTGCGACCACTTCACTTTCAGGAATTTGATTGACTTGTTGTGAGTCTTACGCTCAGTTTCTTCAAGAATAGCAACGGGGTGCTCCTGATAAGATAGATCTTCTTGGAGGTCAATCTCTTCGAAGTTGATGGTGCGCTCAGGAGTCTTGAAGCACTTGCGAAGCTGTGACACGTGGAACACATTGTGCACGTTCGCGAAGTTGGAGGGAAGCTCAAGTTGATTGGCGAGGTCGCCTCTTTTGCCAATGATCTTGAAAGGACCCACGTATCTAGGGGCAAGCTTCCCTTTGATACCGAAGCGACGAGTACCTTTCATTGGAGAGACGCGGAGGTAGACATGGTCTCCGATCTCGAAAGCCACATCATGGTGCTTACTATCATAGTAACTCTTCTGGTGCGATTACGCGGCTTTGAGATTTTCACGGATGACTTTACACATTTCTTCAGCCTCTGTGATTAAGTCATTGCCAAAAAGTTGGCGTTCACCAGTCTTTGACCAATTGAGAGGAGTACGGCACTTTCTGCCATAAAGAATCTCGAATGGGGCCTTGCCCGAACTCGCTTAGAAGCTGTTGTTGTAGGAGAATTCGGCATAAGGAAGACAATCTTCCCATTTCATGCCAAAGGAAATGACACAAGCCCTAAGCATATCTTCAAGGATTTGATTGACTCGCTCGACTTGGCCACTAGTTTGAGGATGGAAAGCTGTGTTGAAGCAAATCTTGGTGCCCATGGCCTTCTGGAAGGAGTCCCAGAACTTAGAAGTGAAGATGCTTCTACGATCTGAAGAAATCAATTATGGAATGCCGTGCAAGGAGACAATCCTAGAGGTGTAAAGCTCTGCCAACTGAGCTACTGTGATAGATTCTTTGATTGGAAGGAAATGAGCCACTTTAGTAAGCTTGTCAATGACAACGAAGATAGCATCATTTCCGCGCTTGGACTTTGGAAATCCAGTCATGAAGTCCATTTCGATATGATCAAACTTCCATTCTGGGATAGCAAGAGGTTGGAGGAGACCAGCTGGTCGTTGGTGTTCTGCTTTCACTCTTCGACAGGCATCACATTCATTCACGAATTGAGCGATTTCTCGCTTCATTCGAGTCCACTAATTCGACTGCTTGAGGTCATGGTACATCTTCGTACTTCTAGGATGAATGGAAAGAAGAGAATTGTGTGCCTCGTTCATCATGACTTTCCTTAGATCACCTTTAGGAACCACAATCCGGTCCTCGAAGAATAAAGTGTCTCTGTCATCAATGCGATAGCACTTGTATTTGGAAAGACCCTTGTCAATACCACGTTTCACCTTCTTCACCATGGTATCCAGGAGTTGCGCCTCACGAATTTGATCTTCCAAAGTAGGAGAGACTATGAGGTTGGCAAGAAAGCCTTGAGGAACAACTTGGAGATTCAGCTTGCGGAAAGCTTCACAAAGATCCGGTTGGAATGGCTTGAGAATTAAGTTGTTGCAATAAGCCTTCCTGCTCAAAGCATCTGCAATGAAATTGGCTTTGCCTAGAGTATATTCAATACTCGGATTGTACTCTTGAATCATTTCGACCCATCGAGTTTGCCTGAGGTTGAGGTTGGGCTGAGTGAAGATGTACTTGAGACTCTTGTGATCGGTGAATATGTCCACTTTTCTTCCCAACAAGAGATGTATCCATGTTATTAATGCATGGACAACTGCCGCCAACTCAAGATCGTGAGTGGGGTAGCTCTTTTCGTTGGGCTTCAACTGACGAGAGGTATAGGCCACAACTTTCTTCTCTTGCATTAACACAGCACCGAGACCTTGAAGAGAAGCATCATAGAAAACTTCGAAAGGCTTGGATTCATCAGGAGGAGTTAAGACAGGAGCTGTGACGAGTTTCTCTTTGAGAGTGTTGAAAGCAACGTCACACTCAGGAGACCAGACATACTTCACATGCTTCTGGAGGAGGTTGGAAAGAGGCTTTGCAATCTTAGAGAAATTCTCAACGAATCTTCGGCAATAGCTTGCAAGACCAAGAAAACTGCGAAGCTGCTTGACATTCTGAGGAGGTTCCCAATTCACAATTCACAATTGCTTAGCGAAGCGAGCGAGTTTCTGAAACTGAGTATTGTATTGATACACGGACATGCTGCCTTGCTTGAGATTGCGGAACTCCTCACGCTTGCTCTCAACAACACTTTGTGGAATGTGGTGAGCTTTGAAGTCTCGGCGGAAATCATCCCAGGAAATCACACGACCTCCTCTGGAATCTTTGTATTGTTGATACCACTCGGCAGCTTGATCCTTGAGTTGAAAAGAAGCGAACTTGACAAAGTCCTCAGGCCTGACATTGCTACATTCAAAATGCTTGTTGATGTCCACGAGCCAATCATCGGCATCTGTGGCCTCGGCACAGTAGCTGAAAGACTTGGGCTGATTTGCGAGGAACTGGTTGAGGGTAGCGAAATGAGGCTCATTGTTGCCTTGACCCTGATTTCCTTGATTGCCTTGCCCTTGGGTGCGTTCTTGCAAGAGTTGCAAAATCATCTGAGCATTGGCGTTGGTGGCTGCCATGATAGCTTGCCATGCCTCCGGAGGCGGAGGTGGTGGCGGAGGGTTCGCCTGACTCCCTTCATTGCGTTCCGGATTCTGACGCATTGGCGGAGCCATCCTGAAGAGGGTGACATCCGTTAGCATCTTGATAGACAAATAGACAAGTTGAATCAACGGATAGAAATTGCAACATATAGTCTTCACAATAAACATTCGAACGAGGATGAACGAATGAATTCCATAGTAAATCATCACACTTCCGTTAAGTTGAGAAGCCACTTAGAAAAAGGTATGGAATCAACATTTGACTTCGAAGCAACTCGAATACCACAATTCAAAACAAAACAAAGTATTGGCTTGCAGAATAAGCCGGAACAAACATATGATAGAGATTTCGTCCGAAGTTTTCGTGGTGGGGCCCATACGGGCTCGATCGTACAACACCATCATGTACAAGGCAGTGCACATGACATACGAAGCGTCCCCGACTCGGCATAGCCAAGGACTCTTTAAGACACTACGAGACTACTATAAAACCAACCGTGGAAAGGCGGACCACTAGACGTCGAACCCCAATCTCATATCATGCATCTGTCGGAAAGATATCCTAGGAGCTACTTGAATTCCCACTTATAAACTCCCGAAACTTTCTGGTTATGCAATCTGGTGTTGGGGATACAGGGGACACAAAATATATCACCCAAACTAGCAATCCCTAGATCCAGCTGTATCCATCCATCAACACATAACCAGGAAACCTTCAGAAATCGTGTACCTCAACCTTCGAAAAGCATCCGTTACACGAGTTTTGGCAATACTCCCGAACTCCCGCCCCAGTACTGGGTGGCGTTGAGGTGATCTCACCAACAACTGCATAAAAGAGATTTTCGATGTCGGCAAAACTCAGGTATTCCAGAACTGCAACAATAAAATTGTGACGACAACACCTCGGAGCTCAACTCCCCGGGACACTGCCACAACCCCTAAATGTCAGGAGGCACCAAGAACAATGTTCTCGTCACAAAACCATCGGAACGATTCTAAGATACCCGCGTGATCCTAAATTTTTTTTTAGTGAAATTTGAGGAGAGAAGAGTCAAAACTTCTACGTCAGGAGGCCTCACCAGAGCGGGACTGAGGAGTAAAAAGAATCCTACTCTCCGATATATATAATCCTAAGACTCAAAACATTTTTGTTCTAGACTCAACAACGCCAGCGATTCGATCAAGCAGGGGGCTCCTAAGTCAGGGATGGCTCTGATTACCAACTTGTAACGCCCACGATGCGGCTATATCTCCCACGTGTCGAGGCACGACTTAGAGGCATAACCGCATTGTGGTATTGTCGCAAGAAGGGTTATCTTCACACAATCCCATGTAATGAACAAGAATGGGATACCGAGAGTTGGCTTACAATCGCCACTTCACACAACACATAAATATAATTCATACATCATACAAAATCCACACATAGACCGACTACGGTCAAGATCCAAATGAAAATAAGATAACCCCAAATGCTAGATCCCCGATCGTCCCAACTGGGCTCCACTACTGATCATCAGGAAAAGAAACATAGTAACGACCACGTTCCTCATCGAACTCCCACTTGAGCTCGGTTGCGTCATCTGCACTGGCATCGTCGACACCTGCAGCTGTTTTGGTAGAATCTGTGAGTCACAAGGACTCAGCAATCTCACACCCGCGAGATCAAGACTATTTAAGCTTATAGGAAAGGATGGTGTAAAGGTGGAGCTGCAACAGGCACTAAGCATATATGGTGGCTAACATACGCAAATGAGAGCGAGAAGAGAAGCATGGCAACGGCCGCGAAGCTAGAAATGATCAAGAAGTGATCCTGAAACTACTTACGTTCAAGCATAACTCAAACCGTGTTCACTTCCCGGACTCCGCCGAGAAGAGACCATCACGGCTACACACACGGTTGATGTATTTTAATTAAGTCAAGTGACAAGTTCTCTACAACCGGACATTAACAAATTCCCATCTGCCTCATAACCGCGGGCACGGCTTTCGAAAGATAATACCCTGCAGGGGTGTCCCAACTTAGCCCATTATAAGCTCTCACGGTCAACGAAGGATAAACCTTCTCCCGGAAAGACCCGATCAGTCTCGGAATCTCTGTTTACAAGACATTTCAACAATGGTAAAACAAGACCAGCAAAGCCGCCCGATGTGCCGACAAATCCCGATAGGAGCTGCACATATCTCGTTCTCAGGGCACACCGGATAAGTCAAGCTATGAGTAAAACCAGGCCTCGAGTTTCCCCGAGGTGGCCCCGCAGGCTGCTCGGTTCGGACCAACACTCGCAGGAGCACTGGCCTGGGGGGGGGGGTTAAATAAAGATGACCCTCGGGCTCGCGAAAACCCAAGGGAAAAGGATTAGGTGGCAAATGGTAAAACCAGGGTTGGGCCTTGCTGGAGGAGTTTTATTCAAGGCGAACTGTCAAGGGGGTCCCATAAATCACCCAACCTCGTAAGGAACGCAAACTAAAGGAACATAATACCGGTATGACGGAAACTAGGGTGGCAAGAGTGGAACAAAACACCAGGCATAAGGCCGAGCCTTCCACCATTTACCAAATATATAGTTGCATTAATTAAATAAGAGATATTGTGATATTCCAAAAACTATCCATGTTCCAACATGGAACCAACTTCAACTTCACCTGCAAGTAGCAACGCTATAAGAAGGGCTGAGCAAAAGCGGTAACTTAGCCAAACAACGGTTTGCTAGGAATGGATTGTTAGAGGCTTGACATGGCAAATATGGGAGGCATGATATAGCAAGTGGTAGGTAGCGCAGCATGGCAATAGAACGAACAACTAGCAAAGCAAAGATAGAAGTGATTTCGAGGGTATGGTCATCTTGCCTGCAAGGTTCTCAGAGTTGTCGAAAGCTTGATCCTCATAAGCGTACTCAACAGGTTCCTCGTTCACGAACTCGTCACCCGGCTCTACCCCCAGCAAGAACACAAGCAATGTAACCAAAATCAATCACGGGAAATGCACAAGCAACATGATGCAAAACATGCATGATATGCGGGATATGATATGCGATGCATATGCGTGCTCTGGAAGAAAAAGGATGAACAAGGCAGTAAATTGGCAAACCAAGTATTCCACTGGAGAGATGAGATGATTTCGGTCGAAATCGATATAAAAATCACCGGAAACGGATGCATGGTTCGCAAATGGCAAGCAAAACAAGAATGACATGAATCTGCGATTAACAGCAAGATAGCACTTAGAATACAACAAGTAACTATGCTACCGCACTCCAACATAGCAACAAAGCATATGGCAGTAATCTACAGGAGATGCTTGACAAACGATGAACACAGAGCTACGGCTAGATCACAACATAACAGGTTCAAACAAGCATGGCAAAAGTGCAAAAGATATCAGGTTCACAGACTTGGAGAAATTACTGGACATGGCAGAAACAGCAACATGTAGCAATGTTCAGAGCAAGCAACCAACATGCTACAGGAAATTAACATGGCAAAACAAGGAATGACATGAATCTACTAAATGCATAGAACGAAAGTCCCTTACTGAACATAAGCCAAAAAGGACCAGAAGGTTTGATGGCAACCATGTAAACATAGCAAATTTCGTTAACAGGTTTCAGACCAGGCAGAAAACAGAGCATGGAAGAAACATACATTATGAGGGCATCTTGGTGAGCTTGATTCACTCATCACAAAGAAATTCATGACAAAACAAGCATACCTACAGCAAGATGTCATGTTTATTAAGCTATCCATGGCAAGAGAAAATACATAGCATGAATGGATCAACTACAACAACCTTGGCAAAATTGAATAACACGTAAACAATCTGCCAGAAATATTTTATAGCAAAAAGTAGAGCAAGTTTGAGTCATGCTAGGTCACTCCATAATTGCAAATAGGAGCATGGATGGGTAGAGCACAACTATATCTACAAAACATCCTTAGTGAACATCACCAAAAGGAGCATGGATCTCTCTGTAGCCACATGGATACATAGCAACAAAATAACAACAGTCACAGACGGCAAAATTAAAGTCCCTGAAATCAGAAACATCACAAAGCCTAGTTTGCATGCTTGTGCTAGTCACCACAGAGATCACAAAAATACATGGCATACACCTCTGTAAAGATGGCATGGCATACATCAAAACACATGTAGAGCTCAGGCCCATAAGATGCACACATCAAATGCAACAAAAATAACAAATCCTCAAGTTCTGATAAGTAACAACAGTTAACAACATGTAGCACTCTTGCACCAGAGATTTGGGCATCAAGATGGACTCAAACGAGCACGACACAGTGGAACAAAATGAGAGTATCTCGAGACGAACATTTCGATATATTACACGCACGAAGCGGATCTATATGCACAGAGTTATGACAGGTCAAAGTATGCAACATATTGTGAAAAATATACGGGACTTGGAGAAAATTGAGGGGATCTCGGGGTCAACCATATCCCGATCCAGATCTGGCGTGTGAACCGAGGTGCAACGCGGCTCGCCGGAGTTTGGCCGGAGAGGGAGGAGGGACGGGGCCGGAGCTCGGGGGAGGTCAATGAGGCGCGGGAGGAGCGGCCGGAGACGGCGGCGTCCACGGGAGGCGGAGCACGGGGGCTCGGGTGCGGGCGCACCGGCGCCGGCGACGGGCTTCGGCGGCGCCTCGGGGCGCGGAGCCGCGACGGCGGACGGGAGGACGAGGGGCGGCGGCGCGGGTCGGAGGGAGGAGGCGCGCGGGCGGCGGGGAGCCTCGGGCGCGGGCGCCGGCGGTCGGGTCCCGTGGGCCAGACGCGGGCCGCGCGGGCCGGCGGCCTGGGAGCGGCAGCGGGGACACATGTCGCGCGCCCGTGGCTCAGGGCGGCGGCGGCTCCGTCCAGCGCGGTACGGACACGTCTGGCGCGCGGAGGGGCGGATCTAGGGTTTTATCTGCGCGAGGTTATCGGGAGAGACACATATTTATAGGTAGAGGGAGCTAGGAGGCTCCAAATGGAGTGCGGTTTTCGCCCACACGATCGTCATCGAACGACCTAGAGCATGGAAGTGACTTAGATGAGTTTTGGGCTGTTTAGGAGGGGTGTTGGGCTGCAACACAAAAAGAGGCCTTTGCGGTTACCTGGTTAATCGTTGGAGCATCAAACGACCTCCAAATGGAACGAAACTTGAAAGGTGGTCTACCGGTGGTGTACCAAGGCCACTTGGCAAGACTCGGTCCATTCCAAGAACGTTTAACACCCGCTCACGAAAAGAAACAAGAGGGGTGCGCCGGTGCATCTGGGAGTGTCGGATTGCAAAACGGACAACGGGGAAAATGCTCGGATCTATGAGACGAACACGTATGCAAATGCAATGCACATGATGACATGATATGAGATGCATGACAAAACAAAATGCAAAATGAAAAAGAAATCCCGACCACGGAAGGAATATCATAACACATAGTCGAAAATGGCAAGCGTTGGAGTTACAAATATGGAAAGTTACATCCGGGGTGTTACAGCCTGGCACCGTAGGAAAAACACATTTAATGCGCTGCCGATGTGCCCTCTCACTTTATCGGGGATGGTAAGGAAACTCGTCCCGTCTGTCGCCGCCTCGCCTCGCTCCGACGCGCGTCCAGGCTGACTAGGCATGCAGCGCCACGCTGGTTGGCTGGCTGCTGAGTTGGTGCGGTGGCAGAGTCTTCACGGAGATCTGCATGCCACCATGCAAGTGCTTGCTGAGTTGGCCTGGAAGCTGCGCGTCGCCACGCAGGTGCCTGCCTTGTTGGCGGGTTGACTGCTGTATTGGAACGGTGGTGGAGCCTTGGCAGGTGGGGACCTGGCTGTGGCCCCGCAGATGTCCTCGGCAAGGGTCTTGCCGGGGCTCCGGCAAGGGCCTTGCCGGGGTCTCACAGGCATCCCTGGCAAGGGTCTTGCCGGGGGTCTTGTGAGCGTCCTCGGAAAGGATCTTGCCGGGGTTTCCGTCTTCTGGTTCTCATCTAGTATTGTATGTCCTTGGTCTTCAGAAACATCTGCATGACACCATGCAGGCGCCTCCCGAGCCTTGGTTCCAATGTTGTCGATGGTGTCGGAACTCTCAGGCTCAAGGGTGGCGGCTCTGCTGGTGTTGTGCAAGTTGCCCTGGCAAAGGCCCTCGCCGTTGCTGCGTAAGCTGCCCCGGCAAGGCTCCTGCCGGGGAGAGCCCACCTTGTCCCTTCGCTCCTCGTGCCTCTGTCTTGGCGTTGCTCTGGTATTCTTGTGTCTTTGCTTCCTCTGCCCCGCCAAGCGTGGCCGTAGGCATGTGGCTGCGACTGCCCGCGCACAAGGAAAGGGGTACAAAAAGGACCCCTACTTTTGTAAACCGACAGGAGCCCCCGGGCCTGGGCCACATATAAGTGCGGAGCGTTATTGGGCCAGGCCTAGAACGGTGCGCGGGTACGCGTGGCAGAGTTTTACCGTAGTAACTCTCTCGCCAGTTGCGCTTCCCCACGGCCCGCGTTGAATGTGTGACGTGGGGGTCATGCGTGGGGCGGTTGCCGCACGCTTGTGTCACATCGTGGTAAATGGTAAAGAGGCGGCCCGCGCCTTCCCCATAAAAAGGAGAAACCGCAGGCGTGCTGCTCATTTACCCTCTGTGCCTTCCCCAATCTCGGAACCGTCACTCCCTTCTTCTTCCTCAAGCTCTTGCCTTTGCTCACTGCCGTCGCGCCCTCACTGCCCTTAATCCTCCATCCCCTCTCAGTCGCCATGGCGCCCAAGACAGGCAAAGGCAAAGGGGCGGCCAAGGACGTCGGGGAGAAAGAGGCGCCGGAGAGCGAATTCGTGGTGCTGCGGACGTAGCACGCCTACTTCCCCTTGACGGTCGATGCGGTCCATCTCAGGGACTACTTCAGGCGCCTGTGGGGGAGGGAGATGATGGGGCACCCTGCCACGCGCTTCGTCCCTATCGATTTCGCCAAGGCCGGCCCAAATCGATACCCCTTCTTCATCGATTTCTTCTCCTGCGGGCTCTGCCCCCTTACTCTGATTTCTTCAACGACGTCATGCACACCTACGGCTTCCATCTTCTGGATCTTACGCCGAATGCCGTGGCGTGCATGGCCCTCTTCACCCATCTCCGCGAGGGCTTTGCCGGAGTGTTCCCCAGCACGACGCTCTTCCGCCACTACTTCTACCCTCGCATCCAGTCAGAGGGCGCCATCTCCGGCTGCATCACCTGGATCCCGAGGTCTCAGGAGAAGGGCATGTACCCAGAGGGCGCCCAGAAGGAGAGGTGGGATGAGTGGCGGAGCCGATGGTGCTGGATCTAGGAGAAGGATCCACGGGAGTTCTGCCGGGTTCGCTGGAGTCCGCCGGTCCGCCGCAAGGACTAGAGCAACCTCGATGCCGATGACAAGAAGCTCTCGGTTGCCACCACCAGGATCAACCGCCTCACTATGGTCGGGCTCACCCTTGAAATGATCAGGGCTGATTTCATCCGCCGCCGGATTGCCCCACTGCACAACAAGGGGAGGCCGGCCTGGGACTACAGGAACACGGCCGACATCATGAGGCTCCGCCCTGGCATGAAGCACAACTTCACGGTGATGGGGCATGCTCACTTCTACTAGAGGCTCTTTCAGCTCAAGGTGAGTGACGATGGCAGGGCTGAGAGGACCGCCAGAGTCGAGAAGGCCGGCAAGGCCGTCAAGGCATCTCCGTTTGGGTTGCCGGCGGGCGTGGTCTCGTTGAGCAACAACTCTCGCCAGACCGCCATCATTGCTATGATGCCGGACTTCAACGCACATGGCCTCGATCCGCTCTGGGTCGAGCCGAAAGCAGAGGAGGCGCGGACGTTCTTTGACAACTTGTCGGAGAATTATGTCGGCGACGAGCCGCTGCTCATCCGCGACACCACCAAGGAGGAGCTGGACTACATCGCCGCCAGGGCGGCGGATGTGGCGCTCGCCAAGGAGGCTGGCAGTGTCGGCACCGTGGAGGATGAGGCCGACGCGGCCGCGGAGGAGAAAGAGCTCGCCGGATGGGCGGAGTCTGCTGGGGAGGCCAACAGCGCCGGCACCGGGGCCCCCCTCGTTGAAGATGTGGTAGAGGCCGAGGCTGTCAACCCCTCGGCCACAGGGAAGAGGCGCGTCCTGCGGCGGGCCAGCTCCGGCAAGCTGGTCCGGCCCGGCAGGACCGCACAGCGGGAACAGGTCCAGGAGCAGTCCGTGCGCCAAACGAGAGCCACGGCGACGAAGGCGGTGAAAACCGCGGTAGCGAAGAAAAAGGCGGCCGCCTCCTCCTCATCCAAACGGCGCCGGACCCCATCCCCTTCTCCTTCTCCTTCGGATGGCACCTCGAAGGTTAATTTTCACCTCGGGTCCTTCAGCCCGAAGAGGAAAAGGAGGCTAGTGGAAGAGGAGGCGGAGGACAAGTAAGCGCTTCGCCCTCCATCATCTCCTGACCCCACGCCTATGCTGTCCTCTTTTAACTTGATATTATCCTCACAGGGACACGAAGACGTTGGCCCAGAGGGTGGCAAAGAGGGCCAGGGCCTCGACGGGCGACAAGCCCCCGGCGAGCACTCTGCGCACGCCGGAGTTGGTGGTGATCAGCCCGGATGACAGCCCCCGATGCAGCCCCCGCTTTAGCCCCCAGCGTGAGTTCACTACTCACTTCCCGTCGGTGTGTGTTGGGGCACGATCCCTTGGTGTTGATCTTGTCGGGCTCGTAGGAGGAGAGCGGCAGCAGGAGGAGCGCCGAGGGCCACCCCCAACACGCCGCCCCCGTCAACCACGCCGCCCAGAGGGGCGTCCCCGACAAGGGCGCCGAGCACCGAGCCCACGCGCACAGAGGAGCAGGAGGTGAACATGGGCGGCAGTGGCTCCATCCCGGCAATGAACGTTGGCGGGGAGGGAACACTTCTTCCCAGCTTGGCGTGGGTACATGGTCGGCCTCCTGTCCTTGTCTTTTCTTCTGCTTCTTGACCCTTGATTTTGGCCCCGTCTCATTCTTCTTCTTGGTATCCAGACCCTTCCTCGGCGGACCAGGAGGATATTGATACCGTCATCGATGGGTCGCCAAGGACGCCGAGGCCGACAAGATTGTTGCCGAGGAGGCCGCCAAGACCACTGCTGAGGAGGCCGGCAAGGGGCCTGCCGGGGAGGCCGGCAAGGCCGCTGCCGAAGAAGCCGGCAAGGGGCCTGCCGGGGAGGGGTTGGCTGACGACCAACCTTCCTCCCCTCCATCCCTTGGCCCGGGCAAGTACTTGAAGGTGGGCGATGACCTGTTCGTCCATCTCCCAGGGACGGCGAGCACAAGGGTGCCAACCGAGGGGGAGGTGTTCGACGACAAGCCGCTCGCCACCGTCGGGCTTCAGGTTGTTGATGAACTGAGCGCCGGTGGTGGCGGTTCCCAAGAGGAGCAGCTTCTCTGGGCCATGAGCGTCAACTTCCAGAAGCTCCAGGCGCTCCACCGTGCCCGTCTAGACAAGGCGAAATCCAGGATGGCGGCAGCGGATAAGGCGGAGGCGGATCTTGAGGAGCGCGTCGCTCAGACGCAGGCCTGGTTCCGCGAGGCTCGGGAAGAACTGATGGCTGCCCAGGCTGAGCTGGCTGAGCGCAAATGGGAGCTCATCCTGAAGCAGGCTGACCTCGAGAAAGCCCAGGAGGTGGCAAAGGAACAAGCCACCAAGGACGTGGCCACTCGGCAAGAGCACCAGGCTCTGCTGAACTCCCAGGAGGAGGAGCTTGCCGCCTGTGAGGAGGCCCTTGCCGCCACACTCCGTGGCAAGGAAGAGGAGGTCAAGAAGCTCATCGCGCAGCGGACCCAGGAGCTGGGGCAGAGGCACACGGAGGCACTCGATGCGCAGGCCCTAGTCCATGCCGGCAAGGTGAAGGAGCTGGAGCTGGAGTGGGAGGAGCTGAAGAAGAGAGTCTCGGTGCCGACGGAGGAGAGGGACGCGGCCAACCGCACTCTAGCGGATGCGCAGGTTGCCATCTCCGACAAGGCCAAGCTGCTCTCCGAGGCCAACGACTCCATCAACAATCTGAAGTTGAAGCTGGACGGCTTGGAGGGGAAGCTTTCGGAGGCCGCGGCTCGTGAAGAGACCCTGAACAAGGCCCTGGAGGACGAGAAGCGGCTGCGGAGGGATGGCGCCGCCGAGTACGAGGAGTACGCGAAGGGCGTAAACCTCTGGATCAACCGCCTCGTCGACGTTGCCAGCAAGATCACCATGAAGTTGGCTGCCATGGGGATGCTGAATGTCAGGTACTCCCAGGAGCCGAATGTGAGCCCCAACGGTAGGCTGACCCTGTTCTTCGAGGGCGTCCTCGACGCCCTAGAGCAGTTCCGTTCCAACCGGGCAATCTCTTTGGCCAATGAGGCCCAGAAGCTCTGCCAGGCCGCCCTAACCAAGGTCCTCACCAAGGTGGCGTACTGGAACCCCAACGTCAACTTTGCCAACGTGCTGGAGAGCTTGCCGTAGGATGTGGACCTCGCAGCGCTCGAAGAGCGTATCAAGCCCATCATCAGCCGCGTCGACAGAGTCAGGAGGATGGAGGGCCAGTGTCGGGGGTTGGGTGCGACATATGCCAATGGATGGCTTATCATGGTGGGAGCGAGTAGAACGTCGCTGGTGCCTGGAAGCAGGATGAGGCGTAGACATGAACGCCGGTGCACTTTACCCAGGTTCGGGGCTCTCCTAGGAGATAACACCCCTAGTCCTGCTCTGCGGGGTCTCCGCATGATCACTAAGGCACTAGTGAGTACAATGGTGCTCCTCGAGCTGTATGCTAGAGGTGGAAGAAGGCAGGGCTTGCCCTCTCCTCTCTCTATGTGTGAGTCTAGATCTAAGAGCTTGGGAACCCTTTGCATGGGTGCCCTGGGGGGTTTATATAGGCCTACCCTCCAGGGGTACAATGGTAATCTGGCCGGGTGTAGGACCCAGCCGTCAGTGTCTCTGGTCGCCGGCTTCTCCGCTGGCTGCTGGGGCCCGCCGCCTGATGGGCCCGCTGACTGGTCTGGTACAGAGCCGAAAGGCCGCTCCTGCCGCTCGCGGGTCTTGCCGGCTGCTGATTACTGTAGTCGCGATGCTAATGACGCATGCTTGGTCAGGGGAGCATGGCTATAGTCCCGCTGCCTGGTGGGAGATCACTGTAGCCACACCGTGTCTCATCTGGTTAATGGTGCACAGGCCCCGAGGAAGGAACGGGCCGCCTGCTGGAAGCCGGCCTCCCTCAGGTCCGACTGGTCAGGCTTCGCCGTCTTCCAGGCTCTCGCTGCCTGGTAGGACCGCCGCCCGCAGGCCGTACCGACAGGCCGTCGTGGGGGCAGGGCACCGCCTGACAGGAGTGACGTCAAGGGCGGAGTGGCAACAGTGCCGCGCCGGCGGAGATGTCCGCCTGTATAGAGCACTGTGGCCACGCCCGGCCCTGGATACGGGGGTGATGGACTACACTGTAGCTACACCCTGTCTTGTCTTCTTAATGGAGGCACAGACTTTGAGGGCGCCGCGGGCCGACTGCTAGGAGCCGGCCTCTCTGGAGGCTGCCTGCAAGGAGTCGGCCCGTCCTGGTGCCGCCTTCTGGAGCTTAGCCGCCTTCTGGCAGCCGGCCGCTTGGGCCAGCCGGCCATCAGAAGGCCGCGCTTCATCTTGATGTCCCGAGGAGCGCAGCCGGCCTCGATGTCTTGAAAGGTTTAGCGACTCGGGTTAGGCTACCCGTGGCCCATTACTCCGACAGTAGTCCCCGAAGCTGGTGAGGCGTCGCGGCTGCCGAGCCGAGAGGCCTCAGCAGTTTCCTTCCCAGGGTGCTCTGGACGGAAGCTTCATCCGACTCCCGGCATGCCGCCTGGAGGGAGTCGGCCACGTCCAGACGGATTTGTCTGAAACTTCGAACGCAACAGCGGAAACTAGGTGGCGTGCTAGCCAAGCCTCCAGGCCCGCTGCCCGTCATGGGCACGCCACGTGGCGTCAACCAGTCGGGCCAGCCTGCTAGCCCACGCGCGTGATGGGACACGACAGCTGGCTGGGCCCGCCACCACCGGGCCTCGGCACGCGAGCGGATCCACTGCGGCCGAGGCAGGCGGTTGAGCTTCTTCGCGGAGTTACTGCGCGCAGTAACTTGCGTGGTAAACGCGGGGACGTGGGGTCGTGGGCACAGTTAATCCCACGATCCCACGCCTCGCCCCCTCGGCTTCATAGCACACCGGCTATAAGTAGGGGGAGGAGGGGGAGCGGTGGAGCACGCGTGCCCTCCTGCCCCGTCCTTGTCTCCTTCTTCCTCTTCTTGCTATAGCGCCCCCGAGCCACGCCGGAGTGCTGCCGCTGCTCGTCTCCGTCGATCTCTTCCGCCCCGAGCCCTCTTGGCCCCGCGCCAATCCCCAGTTCCCCCGCCGCGCCATTTTCCTCGTCGAGCTCTCCATGGCACGCGAGCGGGGAGGAGACTGGGACGGTTCGAATGTCAACGAGGACCACATCGCCTTTCTTTGCGACACACGGCGCCTTCCTGGCGTGGGCTTCGTGAAGGCGCGCGTGCCTCCTGCAGGGGAGATTTCGCCGGCGCCGAGGGAGGGCGAGCGGGTCGTCTTCTGCTCGCACTTCATTCGTGGCTACGGCCTGCCGGTGAGCGGCTTTCTCTGCTCGTTCCTTGAGTTCTATCATCTCCAACCGCATCACATCACGCCCAACACTGTGATGCTTCTGTCCGCCTTCGTCACGATGTGCGAAGGCTACCTCGGCATCCTCCCCACCATCGAGTTGTGGGGAGCATTCTTTTAAACCAAACTGGGCACCTCCGCCAAGGAGAAGGCGGCCCAGTGTGGTGCCTTCATCGCGGTGCGCCGGCCGTCGCCGAAGAACGCCTTCACCACCATCAAGCTGCCACAGTCGGTCAAGATGTGGCAGCAATCTTACTTCTATGTGGAGAACGTCAACCCGGCCGTCGACTTCATCAACCTGCCAGCCTATGAAGCCGGCCCACCAGCTGAGCCTCGGGCCAACTGGGGCTACAAGCCGAAGCCTGTGTCAGCTGACGGCGCCGCCACCATCAACCGACTCTGGGTGCCAACCGAAGCCGAAGGCCTCAAGGCGTCTGACTTGCTGGTCGCCTTTGTCGCGCGCCGGGTTCTCCCGCTCCAAGGCCGGCCTCACTTGATCAGCCAGATTAGCGGGCATCGCCCGTGCCGGCTGAGCACCAAGGAGATGCCGGCTGCTGAAGTGGCGAACTTGGTGAACGAGATCTCCGACCTCAAGCTGGAGGGGTCCTGGCAGTTCGGCAAGCAGCCATACTCCCGCGCGGACCCGCCGCCTGCCGTAAGTTCTTCAATCTTTTCTCCCTTCAGAACTTCATCTTGATTCTGTCTTGTTGTATCGAACAGTCGGCCTCTTGCTTTTTGAAACAGATCTATATGTCTGAGGCGACGGCCGCCGTTGTGCGGGCGGGTGGCCCCTACGAACTAGACCGAGCTGTGAGCAACGTGGACGACCCCGACTTGGGGGCGGCCGCCTTGGAAGATGATGCCACAGGCGGCATCTACAAAGCAGGCGGCTCCGAAGAAGGGGGCGGCGTCGAGACGTGGCCGGACGACTTCGAGGAGGAGGACAAGCCACACCCTTCACGAGGTGCCGGCAAGGCGGATGTGGGCCCCTCCGCCGAGCCGAATGCTCGAGGCAGCACGCGAAAGCGTAAACAAGGCGCTGCCTTGTTCGGCAGCGCGCCGAAGAAGGCCAAGAACCCGATCGCCGCGACTAGGCGGAAGGAGGCCGCTGTGAAGGCGGCCCAATTTCAAAAGCTCCCGAAGGCGCCTCCCATGGTGTCGGCGTAAGTATCTTTTCTTGTGCTTTCCTTCCTTGCTGATTCTGTCTGAGTTTCTTCGCTTTACTTTTCTTGACTTAGGGCCCCGCTCTCTCTTGAGAAGTCGGCCGCCGCCTCCGTCATTGGGTCGGCGGAGACCTCCACCACCACCCGGCGAATCGATCCGGCCGTCGACCTCCAGGAGGCGCAGGAGCAAAACGCGTGGGAGGCATGCGAGGAGCAGGAAGCCGTCCGTCTGGAGAAGGCGGAGGCAGACAAGCCGGAGGCCGCTGTCGGCGTTCTAGGAACGAGGGTCCGCAAACCTGCCTGCCTGCGGCCCACGGCGTGGCCGCGCTCGCAGGCCTGTACGGCCCATCTTCATCAACATGGCAATCAAGACCCTCACGAGGGGCCAAGCCTCGCGAGGCAGACGACGCAAGACCCCCTCAGGAGCGGCCTCTCCAGGCTGCCTCGTGAGGACCGGAGATATCAAGGCAGGGCAAACCTCGCGAGGCTCTCGTGACATGAGCCATGACGATCAAGACCAGGCGGGCGCTAGGCGGGCGCCAGCGCGCGCAGCGTCCTTGTTTCCTCTTTGGTGCTAAGGAGGCCAGCGCAGGCGCGGAGTACCGAGGCATCAGGCAAAGGTTTCCATATCGGTGCAACAAGACCAAGACCGGCCGGACGGCGGGACGGAGGTCACCGTGGAGCCCGAGGCGGCGTCACCACCAGAGCTTTCCGCAGGCGAAGACCGCTTTTGTCAGTATAAGCTGTACTAGCTCTCCCCTTTCGAATTGGCCGTTGTTGGCTCCCTTCCCGCTCAATATTTGGGAAGAGGACCAGGGCCTCTATAAATAGGACTAGCCACCACCAAAGGAGGTAGCTTGATCACATCTGATCGAGAGCCAATCCTTAGCCACTCACCGAACACAAGAACACCTCAACCTCAGGAGGCTATTCTTCCCCTTGTACTGTTCATCATCAGCCCAAGAGGCAATCCACCACCACCACACTGGAGTAGGGTATTACACCACAATGGTGGCCCGAACCAGTATAAATCTTGTGTCTTTGTGTTGTGAGTTCGTCGAGTTTGTCCGCGAGATCTTAGCGAGCTAGGGCGTAGATCGGTAGGGAGTAAATCTCCGCGCGCACCCCAGTGTTCGAACCTTGAGGGTTTTGCCGGAACCCGTGATCCGACATTTGGCGCGCCAGGTAGGGGTGCGCCATAGCTCCTCTCCACCAGCGTACGCTCCGCCCCTACCGCACTTTGCCCTCAAGGCTGGCG
Organism: Triticum aestivum; assembly: GCF_018294505.1. NCBI lineage: Eukaryota > Viridiplantae > Streptophyta > Magnoliopsida > Poales > Poaceae > Triticum > Triticum aestivum. The sequence goes on from NC_057796.1 coordinate 131,102,702, forward strand.
CCCCGCCACCAGCTCCAACGGCCGGTGCTGACGATGGGGCCAGGGGCTCCGAGCCCTGGCACCCGCCCTGCGGCGGTGCGATGGCCACCCAAGTTCAGGCCGGAGATGCCGCCGCGCTACGACGGCGCGGCAGACCCGTCAGCTTTCCTGCTGGCGTACGAGGAGGCCGTCCTCGAGGCCGGGGGCGACGACAAGGTCATGGCCAACTGGCTCCCCATGGCCCTCGCTGGCGAGCCACACGCCTGGCTGCTCAACCTCCCTGGATCCATGGTGGCATCCTGGGGGGAACTCCGCGACCTCTTCACTGCTCGCTACGCGGTACCGGCGCACCATGCAGTCGCGGCCCTGCTGGGCGGCTCCCAAGCACCGCCTTCAGATCGACACGTCAAGCCATTCCTCCACCAGATTGGTGCCGCTTCCAAGCGCCTGGGGCCTCCGCCGGGTTGGGCTGCGCCAGAGGCCAACCTCACCTTCGGCTTAGAAGACCACCCCGGCTCCATCGCCGGCTCGGGCATGCTCCCAATGCTCTGCACGCCCACCATCTGCAACGTGGTTGTTACCAAGACCCTCATCGACGGCGGTGCCGGCCTCAATTTGCTCTCCGTGGAGGCCTTCAGCCTCCTTCACGTGCCACTCGAGCGGCTCAGCCTCAGCAAGCCTTTCTCAGGAGTTGGTGGTGGCACTGCCCACTCTCTAGGATAGATCCGCCTTCCCGTCACCTTCGGCACGCGCGACAACTACCGCACCGAGCTGGTCGACTTCGACATCGCCCGTATCAGCCTCCCGTACAACGCCATTCTCGGGTACCCGGCTCTGGCCCAGTTCATGGCAGTGACTCATCCGGCCTACAACCTCATGAAGATGCCTGGGAGCAAAGGCGTCCTCACTGTCAAAGGGGACGCCAAGGAGGCCCTGTCGGCGCTCAGGCTCGCCCTCAAAAACGCTGCGGCGGCGCAGCCTGCCGACGCGGGCACCTCCGAGCCCAAGGGAGCCGTACCAACCAAGAAGAAGCAGTTGTTCACACAAGACAAGGCAGAAACCAAGCAGGTGCCAGGCAACGATGACGGGCCCTCAGGAGCCACCTTTACCATAGGTGCCAGCCTCGACCCTGGTCAAGAGGAAGCATTGGTGAAGTTCTTGCGCGCAAACAAGGATATATTCGCGTGGGAGCCCAATCAGCTGGTAGGAGTCCCGAGAGAGGTGATTCAGCATCATTTGAGGGTATGCCCCAATGTACGCCCCGTGAAGCAGCGGGCGAGACGACAGTCCACCGAGAAGTAGGCCTTCATCGTCCAAGAGACCCGCAAGCTGGAGGCGGCGGGTGCCATTCACGAGGTTTGGTATCCCGAATGGCTGGCGAACCCCGTCGTAGTGCCAAAGAAAGGCGGGAAGGAACGGATGTGCGTCAACTTCACCAACCTTAACAAAGCCTGCCCCCAAGATACGTTCCCGCTCCCACGCATCGATCAGATCGTCGACTCCACCGCCGAGTGCGACCTACTGTACTTCCTGGATGCGTTCTCAGGGTATCACCAGATCAAGATGGCTGTAGAAGATGTGGAGAAGACAGCTTTCCTGACCCCGTGTGGGGTGTACTGTTACACCTACATGCCCTTTGGACTGCGCAACACGGGCGCAACCTTTCAGCGACTGATGCACATCGCCTTGGGGCGGCAGCTCGGGAGAAACACAGAGGCCTACGTCGACGACATTGTGGTGAAGTCTCGGGAGGCAAGGACCTTGATTCAAGACCTGGAGGAGACCTTCACGAGCCTGCGCCAAGTGAACTTGCGGCTTAACCCGGAGAAGTGCATGTTCGGCGTCCCTTCCGGCAAGCTGCTGGGCTTCCTCGTGTCCCACAGAGGGATCGAGGCGAATCTAGAGAAGATCAAGGCCATCAAGGACATGAGCCCGCCGCAGACCCTTAGGGAGATGCAGAAGCTAGCTGGTCGGGTAACTGCGTTGGGATGCTTCATCCCCAAGCTAGGGGAACGCGCCCTACCCTTCTTCAAGCTGATGATGAAGAAGGGCCCATTTGAGTGGACCCAGGAGGCCGACTGAGCTTTTCAAGACCTCAAGAGATACCTCACCAGCCCTCCGGTGATGGTGGCTCCACGACCCCTCGAGCCCCTAGTACTCTACCTCGCCGCTACCCCGTACTCCGCCAGCGCAGCACTGGTGGCGGTTCGGGAGGAGCACCAAGCCAAGGGCGCGCTGCGCCGGGCTACAACTGAAGCAATGCAAGATCAGGAAGGCGCCGCAAGAGCCGTGGCAGCGCCGACAGAAGACCAAGCTCAATAGGACGCCGCCGCCAAAATTCCCGCAAACAATCAGGCATCAGGAGTCCGTCACCTCAGGAGGCGTTTCAACTTCCGCAAGACGCGAGCCCAGACACTGCGCCAGCCCTCGTCGAACACCCGGTGTATTTCGTCAGCACCATGTTGCGAGATGCGAGGGTGCGATATCCCATGCCTCAGAAGCTCCTGCTCGCACTCTTGGTGGCCTCGCGCAAGCTGCGGCACTACTTCCAGGGGCACCCCATCAAGGTTGTCTCAAGCTACCCATTGGAGAGGGTGCTCAGGAGCCCCAATTCTGCTGGAAGGGTCGCTGAGTGGAACATCGAGCCGCAAGCATTCTAGTTAGAGTTCAGCACTACCAGGGTCATCAAGGGAGCCGCGCTCGCTGATTTTGTGGCAGAATGGACGGACGTCCCGACACTTGAAGTAGGCGAAGACCGGTCCACCTCACCAGGAAGTGAGGCACCAGACGGTTGGGTCATGTACTTTGATGGCGCCTTCGCACACCAGGGCGCAGGGGCTGGAGCAGTACTCATCTCGTCCACTCAGGATAAGCTCTACTACGCCGTGCAGCTCTGCTTTCAGCAGGGCGAGAAGGTCTCCAACAACATCGTGGAATACGAAGGCCTCATAGCTGGCCTGAAGGCCGCGGCAGCTCTAGGGGTGAAGCGCCTTACCGTTAGAGGTGACTCGCAGCTCCTCGTCAGCTTCTCCAACAAGGTATACGAGCCGAAGGACGAACATATGGAGGCATACCTCGCGGAGGTGCGCAAGATGGAGAAGCAGTTCTTGGGCCTGGAGCTGCAGCATGTGCCCCGGGGCACCAACAAGCAAGCCGACAACATTGCCAAGAGAGCATCCAAGCGGCAGCCACAAGAGCCCGGCGTCTTTGAGGAACGGCTCTTCAAGCCATCGGTGACACCACCACTTTCAAGCACAGGTCAGCCTCGGGAGGAGCTCCCACAGCCTCCTGTCACAGGAGCCCTGGCCTGTGGCCCGACCTCAGGAGCTCACCTACTCTTGGCACTCGAGCCTCGGGAGGGATGCTGGACCGAGGAATTCAAGGAATATCTGATGCAAGGGGCACTGCCAGAGAAGGAGGAGGATGCAGAGCGTGTGGTTCGGCAAGCCACGACATACTGCATCCAGGACGGTGAGTTGTACAGGAAGCGGCCAAACGACGTTTCTCTACGCTGTATTTCCAGGGACCAGGGGAAGGAGCTGCTAACTGACATACACGGTGGGGACTCGGGCACCACTCGTCATCACGGACCCTCGCCGGCAAGGTATTCTGTTGTGGGTTCTACTGGCCCACTATGCTCAATGACGCAGCTGAGCTGGTGAAGTCCTGCGAAGCCTGCCAGTTCCACGCCAAGCAGATTCATCAGCCGGCTCAGGGCCTCCAGACCATTCCGCTCACATGGCCGTTCACGTCCTGGGGGCTGGACATCTTGGGCCTGTTCCCTCGAGCGCCCGGGGGCTACCGCTACCTCTACATCGCCATCGACAAGTTCACCAAGTGGGCGGAAGTGGAAGCCGTCCGTACCATCCCAGCTGGCTCTGCTGTCAAGCTCATCAAGGGCCTCGTGAGCCGCTTTGGGGTCCCCAACCATATCATCACAGATAACGGCTCGTAGTTCACTAGTAACCTCTTCAAAACCTACTGTGCTACCTTGGAACGCAGATTTGCTACGCTTCGGTGGCGCACCCCAGGAGCAATGGTCAGGCCGAACGCGCCAACGTGGAGGTCCTGAGGGGCCTCAAGACCAGGACCTTCAAGAAGAAGCTCGAGGCCTATGGCAGGGGCTGGCACGACGAGCTCCAGTCCATGCTGTGGTCCATCCACACCATCGCCACCAAACCAACGGGCGAGACCCCATTCTTCCTTGTCTACGGAGCTGAAGCAGTCCTTCCTCACGAGGTTAAGCATCGCTCCGCACGGGTCCTGGCGTTTGATGAAACGCAGCAGGACGCCTCGCGGGGATGGACCTCGTGCTGGGGGAGGAACGTCGTCGCGAAGCTGCACTGAGGGTGGCAAGGTACCAGCAGGCGCTGCGGTGATACCACTGCCGCAACATCCGCTCCAGGACGCTCGAGGCGGGCGACCTCGTCCTGAGGCAGGTCCTCTCCAGGGAAGGGCTGCACAAGCTTTGACCCATGTGGGAGGGCCCGTTCAGGGTCGTCCATGTCTCCAGGCCTGGCGCCGCGCGCCTGGAGACGCAGGACAGGATACCCATCCAGAACGCCTGGAACATCCAGCACCTCCGGAAGTTCTACCCATGAAGCAAGGCCTAGAGCATGTGAAGAAAGGCCTAGAGCCTGTGAAGAAGGCCCGGTGCCTGTGAAGAATCGCCGCCCGTGACACTCTCATGTAACAATGAGTGGGGTTGTACACACCCCGGAGTCTCAGGAGCGCCGGCCTCAGGCCCTGGGGCTCCCTCCCACGCCTAGTGGCAGCACTTAGCTCCGCGCTGGTGAGAAGACTTGAAGACTAGATTAGGTGCCGGACGTGGCTTTTCATTTGCTTTCCGCAGTTGGATCGCTTTTTCCTTAATCGAAGTTTGCCTTTGGTGTTCCTTGCTGATTCGATTCCCTCGCCTCTTACCGCATTTTCCGGCTCTGGTTCGCTCGTGTTCTCTCTCTTGCATAGCTCGCGAGGGGGGCTAGGCAGGTGCCCCCGCGAGCGTTTTTCTTCTCTCTGCCTTCTCACGAGCCACCCTCGTTCGAGTCCGAAAGCTGGCGCATCTCTTCTAATCCGTGCCCCTCGGGTACCGCGATACGAAGCGCCGGGTCAAGGATTGGGTGAACGACAAATCTCCTGGCAAACTCCCCAACGAATTTTTTGCAGTTCCTGAGCAATCGCAGACCACTAGGTCAATATGGACACAAGGAAATAAACGCCTCGTAAGGAGGAGGGCGCCCGAATGCACCAGGCTAAGTTATCTTTGCGCAAAATAGCCACACAGCACTGAAACAACAAGCATAGCATAATGGTTAATAAGTTATGGTTCGATACAAGCCCCTCTGGGCCCATGCTGGTTTCATTTCGATGCAGGAAGGAAAAGGGGAACATGACAAAAGCGGCGCTCGCCCCTGCAGCAGCCGACGGGGGCAGGGCCTTGGCGACGTCCCGGGTCTAGTCGGAACCCTCCTCGCGCTTCACCGATGCGTGGCGACGAGACGACCCGCTACCACCTTCGAAGCGGGCGCGGCGGTGTGGCGGTTGATCAAGTCCGCCGCTGCTAGAACTGTCGCCAAGGGAGGAGCCACCATAGCCAGACGACGCGCGGCCGGCGGGTTCGTCCTCCTCCTTGTCCTGACCATCTCCAAGGCCGAGCACTTCCTCGCCGTCGTTCACCTCAGGGCAGCATTCGGCGCGGCGACCGTCTTCCCCGAACACCCTCACAAAGAGGGTTGCGTCGCCGTCGAACTTGAAGTGGAGGGGGCACCGCCTGCCCAGGCCGCGCGCGGGGGCGAACGTCTGCCAACCGCGGGCCAGAGCCATGTTGCCCGCGACGGAGACCTCGACCGCGACCCAAGAAGCTCGGCTGCAGCAACCGTTTGCCTGCAGCCAGAGCCCACCTGGACCGGAGGCCGGCAGCTCGTCGGCAAAGAAGCGGGGGAGCTGGAGCCAGCTGCCAGCCGGATCCTCCGACCAGACAACGAACTCCGCGAGCACCTTTGACTCATGGAACCGCGGTCGGGAAGGTCGCGCAACCACGACGCGTCTCCTTTCGTCGACAGGACTGTCGCGACCAGAGCGACTCCTGCCACGCACTGCGGCGCCACCTCGAGAGCCGGGGGCCATGGCGGGGGTCGCGGCATGCTTGCGGGGACGACCACGTCCTCGCTTGGGCGCCAGGGAGCCGGGTCCCTCCCGAGGGGCCTTGCCCTTCTCCGCGGTAGAGAACCTCTTCGACGGCACCATTGCTGCTAGCGGTGGAGCAAGGAGGAAGAAGCAAGTGAACCAAGAAGAGATGGGCGACGGGGGCTCCGCCCCCTCCCCATTTATAGCGAAAGAAGGCCAACCAACGCCTCCCATGATCACAGGTAATGATGATTTTCCTTGCATGTCGCAGGGACTTGTCAAATTGAGCAGTTGCCGAGGCAGCATGCGGAAGCGGAGACGCCCACGTCCAATCAACCGCCACGCGTCGAGTAAGGCCGCAGGCCTTTAGGGCCCGCGCCGCTCCGCGCTTGACCTTTGTCTTCGCCGCGAAGCCAAGCCCGAGTGCATGTTGGGCCCAGGGGCTACTGTCGGCGTTCTGGGAACGGGGGTTCCCAGACCTGCCTGCCTGCGGCCCATGGCGTGGCTGCGCTAGCAGGCCTGTACGACCCATCTTCATCAACAAGGCAATCAAGACCCTCGCGAGGGGCCAAGCCTCGCGAGGCGAACGACGCAAGACCCCTCAGGAGCGGCCTCTCCAGGCGGCCTCGCGAGGAGCGGAGATATCAAGGCAGGGCAAACCTCGCGAGGCTCTCGTGACGTGAGCCATGACGACCAAGATCAGGCGAGCGCCAGCGTGCGCAGCGTCCTTGTTTCCTCTTTGGCGCTAAGGAGGCCAGCGCAGGCGCGGAGTACCGAGGCATCAGGCAAAGGTTTCCATATCGGTGCAACAAGACCAAGACCGGCCGGACGGCAGGACGGAGGTCACCGTGGAGCCCGAGGCGGCGTCACCACCAGAGCTTTCCGCAGGCGAAGACCGCTTTTGTCAGGATAAGCTGTACTAGCTCTCCCCTTTCGAATTGGCTGTTGTTGGCTCCCTTCCCGCTCAATATTTGGGAAGAGGACCAGGGCCTCTATAAATAGGACTAGCCACCACCAAAGGAGGCAGCTTGATCACATCTGATCGAGAGCCAATCCTTAGCCACTCACCGAACACAAGAACACCTCAACCTCAGGAGGCTGTTCTTCCCCTTGTACTATTCATCATCAGCCCAAGAGGCAATCCACCACCACCTCACTGGAGTAGGGTATTACACCACAATGGTGACCCGAACCAGTATAAATCTTGTGTCTTTGTGTTGTGAGTTCGTCGAGTTCGTCCGCGAGATCTTAGCGAGCTAGGGCGTAGATCGGTAGGGAGGAAATCTCCACACGCACCCCAGTGTTTGAACCTTGAGGGTTTTTTCCGGAACCCATGATCCGACAGCCGCCGCTCTAAAGAAGCTGGTGGAGGCCGAGGCTGACGCTGCAGTGAAGAAACGGCTTGAAGAAGCCGCACGCTGCCAGGAGCCGTTGTTCGTCGTCCCCTTGAACTCAGCGCCGCCTCCACCAGAGTTCACGGCGTCGACTGGGGGAGCCGGCAACGAGCACCCGATCATGGAGAGGGATGGCGGCGATGTTGTCATGCCGGACGTGGCCGTGCCTCCGCCACCACCATCTGGAGGAGTGCAAGATAAGCAGCCGGCGGTCCCGCCTGCGCCACCAACCGAAAACGAGGTAGTGACAGGCCCGACTCCTGAGGCCCTCACACCATCTGTCACGACCGGTTTTCCAATAAAAATATTTATTGAGAAACCGATCCCTTTTACGGACCAGTAGAGAAGAATCCTCCTCACTGGTAGACAATTTCTTGATCACAGAAGAAAACCAGGAGTACTAAATATAATACACGGTTGAGCGGGGACTACTCAACAATTTATTACAAGCACGCCGATAATACATAAAGGCGGATAGGGTGGCATAACTACTGACTCACAATAAAAGCGGTGGTGGATATGTCACAGTGAAGTGGGTGACATGACTCCTGAATCTAACAGCTCTTCGAGCGTCGGAGTGAGGCTCGAGGATTCTTATTGTGGGTGGCGGAAGCGTATATGATACAAGTGACCAAAATCCAGGATCGCACGGGACTGACTGGGATTCCTCTAGGCGTCGGACTCACTATCAAACTCTTCATCCATGAGATCGCCTTCGTCAACATCTGGCCAAAACAACAAGCCAGGTGAGTACTATGAAAGTACTCGCAAGACAGTTCGGACATAAGATATAACAAATGTAAACATGATGCATATGAACAGATTAATAAAGTGCACTCAGACAATGAGATAGCAATGCATGGGAAATAAAAGGGAAGTCGGGCGGTAGTCCTCCCGAAATCCCAATGTAATACTGAAGGCCAATCGAGTGTCTGAATGACTCCTTGAAAGGATACAATTGAAATAACAATGCCGCAGTCGGGCGTCAAGGCGACACCACATAAAGGGCTTTATAATGGAAAATAAATGACAGTGCGTGCCACAGTCGGACGTCTGAGCGACATCACGTAAAGGGCATATATCAAAAGTAAATAACGAGCGTGCCACAGTCGTACGTCTGAGCGACATCACATAAAGGGCTTATATCAAAAGTAAATAACGAGCGTGCCTCAGTCGGACGTCTGGGCGACATCACATAAAGGGCTTATATCATAAGTAAATAACGAGTGTGCCTCAGTCGGACGTCTGAGCGACATCACATAAAGGGCTTATATCATAAGTAAATAACGAGTGTGCCTCAGTCGGACGTCTGAGCGACATCACATAAAGGGCTTATATCAAAAGTAAACAACGAGAGTGCCACAGTCGGATGTCTAAGCGACATCACATAAAGGGCTTATATTTCATAACTTAATATTTCAGTAGCTCATGAATTTAAATCATTTCAAGGGAATATTCAGGTACGAGATAAATAAAAGGTTAGTCCATCCACAGGAATAACAATTCAACCGGGTTTACCACTCAAGCTTGTTCACCGGGGATTTACCATGGAGACTGACATAGGGACTGACATGGATATGGATATACTGGCCATGGTCCTTGACCTTGGACACGATGACTCGGAAGGATTTGACTTTGCAGAGTTTGTACTATTTAACCACAGCCAACGGATTTCAGTAGTCACAAGGGACTAGTTCCGTTTACCGTGTTTTAGGAGAAACACATTTAACCAGTACACACCCATCCAACATTCCGATGCCAGGAATCACCCTCGGCAACGTTCAAGAAAAACTTTGAGACGGGGAGGCTACAACCTCGCGTAGCATGGGATCAAATTTATACCGCGTGCTCTAAGGGGTGCCCCCCTCTCGGTCCCAACCGGAAACACCCATGCCCCCTGACCAGATGACTGGCTTTAATCCAGGGCCATGGAACCCTCATCCCGGCCCCTCTATTTGGTGTGTACAAGGAAAGAGGTTAACAACTTACTAAACCGTATTCTTTGCAGAAACATGTGGCAGCACGAAAGGGGAAGAACGGTAACGTGACTCAGTCCACGTTAACGTCGGAGTTTATCGGATGACGTAAGACTGGCATGCTACAACAATACCATCTTACTACCTTTCATGTCACCACATGATCAGGTCATCTCTCATCAAAGATCACAGTAACTTCGAAACACACGGTTAGTTGCCTTGCATGCAACGTAATACTCACCGATGCTCATATGCCATGCACAAACCATTCAAGCAACATGCAAAACACCTATCATATCAAAGGTTCAAACATGCTTGCCTGGTTCGGAGAAGTCGGAGTCTAGCTCGGCGAAGTTCGCGGCTCCGTCACCTCCTCCGGAACCTACGGTATAACGAAATCGTACACTAAAGTGAACATCGTTGCGTGCATAAAAATTGTTCCAAAAATTTTCCAAATAAATACTATAAAAAACTAGACAAAAATATAAGACTGACAGAAAAAGAATCAATCAAAAAGCATCTTTTATTAAAAAGATGTAAGGGTTTTAGTCCAAGGACTGATCTGTGATGAAACAGAAAAGATCCAGGGACTTGTTTGAGAAAACAGAAAATGGTTCGGTATGAAATGCGCCAGCCCAAAGAGAAAACACATTTTGCCCGAAGGCGCTTTCAGAAAAAGGTTCGAGGGAGAAAGGAGAGAGGCTGACGGGGGGGTCCCACCCGTCAGGTTCAAAACTCCCAACGGAGCTCGCCGGCACCCGAAGGCTGCGGTGGTCGCCGGCGTTGAACCACGGCGAGGCAGAGAGATCGGAGGGTACCAACAGGTTCAGGGTGTTCTTCCGCGTCGGTGGGTGGTGGACTTGGCCGTCGGAGAGCACCACGTCGACGGCAACACTATCTCCGGCGGACGGTGGCTCGGGCGATGGTGGAATGCTCCGGTGGGTGCTGCAAGCTTCAAATTGATGCGCGGGTCAGAAGAGTGGATGCATTAGGAGACTACTGGCAAGAGTTGAGGGGTGGGGGTGCACGCACGGAGTGAATCGCGCTGGATCCTGAAGCGGGTCGAGGCGGCCGGAGTTGGGGAAGAAGACTCCCTCGGGGCTCTTCCAGTGGCTTGGCGTGGTACTGGTGGTGTGTAGAGGTGGTGCGGGTTCGAGTTCGAGCTCGGGACCTCCTTTTATAGGCGATCCGAGGGGGTGGCCGTGAACGGGATAGCTCCGGCGAGCAATTACGGTGAGGCAGAGGTTGGGCAGGGGGTTTAGGAGGCTAGGCATCATCGTGGAGGATCACTGGTGTCGTTCCTCCGCTAAACCTCGGTCGGGCTAGGTGTAATGCGCCGGTCCTCGACGGAACGGCCGTACGGGCACGGCGGCGGCAGGGAGCGCGCTCCGCGCCTACCAGTTCACGACGACGGACTGCAGCGTGCACGGGTGAGTGGATGGCCACGCGGTGGCCTCTGGTGGCTTGGGCGGCGCTGGACGGCGCCGTCCAACGCTGCGCCTCTCTCTGGCAGCCGCAAAGGGTGCTGCTGCCGTCGCTCACGGGGTGGCGCACCTCCTCCTGCTCGTCGCCGACGCCCGCAAGCTTCCAGGCGATCGTGCGGCGCAGGGATAAGAAGGAAGCACAGGGCGCACGGCGCCACCGCGGCCACTGGCGAGATCGAGAAGGGGCTCTGAAGAAAACGACAGTGGCTCACTGAAACTGTATCTCTGAACTTCTGAACTTGACAGTAACAGTGCCCTTCAGGTGTTCGACGAAATGATTTGGCATGAAGAAATTTTTTTCTGGAGCTGGGACTTGGTGAGGTGACCTCTCAATGCATCCAGAGGCTGCCTGAATTTTCTCAGATTTTTAGGAGGAGAAAACAATTGAATTTCATCAAATTTGGCAAATATGGTCCAAACTTGCAGCAAGCACAATTTGAAATATTTGAACTGGAGACCAGTGGATCATCATGGATCTTGGTTGAGGGCTCTAAGGACTAGCCAGGGAAAATGGTTTGGAGAAAAAACTCAAAGGAGAAAAGGTAGTTCCTTTGTAAATCTCCAAGAGCCAAAGTAGAGGGCAGAAAAATATTTTTGATAAGAAATAAATGGAAGAAAAATCATGGGGAGGTTCAACTTGCTGGATTTGAAGTATATCTTGACACAAAGATGGGAGATGGCTTTTGGGAGGGGATTTCCACTCATGTCATGGCAAGAGGAGTTTTTGAAAGGGAAAAGGATCAATCCAAATGCCATAGGCTATTTTAAAAAGATTTTCAAAAACTTTCCCCAAATGAAAAACATTTGTGTTGAGTCCACATAAGATGGAAAAACCTCCAAGACCAAAAATCAAGTCTTGGGTGAATCCAAACAAAATACTTGTCATAAAAGAAAATTTTTGAGAGGGAGAGTTCTTTAGAAGAAAAATTTTAAATAACCTCCCTCAAATCAAATAAAAGTTTGAAAAAGCCAAATAAAATTTTTTGGGTGTCACAACACCTACCCCCTTAGGAAAAATCTCGTCCCCGAGATTTCAGCTGATCCTCAAATAGATGTGGGTACTCTGCCTGAAGAAAATCCTCTCTCTCCCATGTTGCTTCATCCTCGGTGTGATTGCTCCACTGAACCTTGAAAATTTTTGTTGTTTTCTGGCGGGTTCTCCTTTCAGACTCTTCCAATATCTTTACTGGCCGCTCTCTGTAGGTGAGGTCTGGTTGCACATCAATGTTTTCATGAGATACATGCTTCTCCGGGTTGCTCACACATTTCCTCAACTGTGAGACGTGGAACACGTCGTGGACGTCTGACAGCTCTTTGGGTAGGTCTAGCTGGTAGGCTACTGTGCCTCTTCGTGCAACTATACAGAAGGGTCCAATAAATCTCGGGGCTAGCTTCCCCTTAATTTTGAACCGTTGCAGGCCTCGCATAGGAGACACTCGTAGGTATACGTAATCACCGGGTGCAAAGCTGACCTCACGATGTTTTCGATCGTAATAGCTCTTTTGTCGGCTTTGAGCTGTCTTGAGTCTGTCCCTGATCTGTTTAACTTTCTCCTCGGCTTCCTTGAGCATGTCTGGGCCGAAGATACGACTGTCCCCTGTTTCTGACCAATTTAGTGGAGTACGACACCTCCGTCCGTACAATGCTTCAAAAGGTGCCATTTGTAGGCTGGCTTGGTAACTGTTGCTGTAAGCAAACTCGGCATACGGCAAACTTTCTTCCCAACTGGATCCATAGGTGAGCACACAGGCTCTCAGCATGTCCTCTAGGATTTGGTTCACGCATTCCATTTGTCCATCAGTCTGAGGGTGGTACGCTGTACTGAATGCTAGTTGCGTGCCCAGAGCTTGTTGTAAGTGATCCCAGAATTTAGAGACAAATTGAGTGCCTCGGTCGGATATTATAGTCTTTGGGACTCCATGCAGACAAACCGTACGGGAGAGATAAAGCTTAGCTAGCCTTTGAGTGCAGTAGGTCGTCTTCACGGCAATGAAATGTGCTACCTTGGTTAGCCTATCTATGATGACCCATATGGCATCATTTCCGCGTTGCGATAGAGGTAGTCCGACGATGAAGTCCATTCCAATTTCATCCCATTTCCACTCAGGTATCCTGTTTGGCTGTAGTAGCCCTGCTGGCTTTTGATGCTCGGCTTTTATGCGCTGACAAGAATCGCAACAAGCAATGAATGCGGCTATATCCCTTTTCATACCGTGCCACCAAAATCTTTCCTGTATGTCTTTGTACATTTTGGTTCCTCCAGGGTGGATCGAATATGGGGCGGTGTGGCTTTCGGTTAGGATTTGTTGCTTGATTTCCTCAATGTTTGGTACGCAAAGTCTGTCCCCGTACCATAATATTCCCTCATTGTCTGTGACGAACTCTGAAGCCTTGCCAAGGCTCATTTTCCTCTTTATACCTTCGATGCTGGGATGTCCATGCTGAGCCTTCTTAATTTGTTCCATTAGGGTGGGTTGTATCTCCAGATTTGATACGTTGCCCTCAGAGACTAACACCATGTTGAGTCTAGCGAACTCCTGCTGAAACTCAGGCCTCAAGTTCTGTGGACTGTCGTTGCCCGGGCTGGGGTTCCGACTAAGAGCATCTGCCACTACATTTGCTTTCCCTGGATGGTAGTGAATGCCGACATCATAGTCCTTGACCAATTCCAACCAGCGTCGTTGTCGTAAATTTAGCTCTGGTTGTGTGAAAATATATTTAAGGCTCTTATGGTCCGTATATATTTCACAACGATTTCCCAACAGAAAGTGCCTCCACTCTTTGAGTGCATGGATGACTGCTGCTAGCTCCAAGTCATGAGTAGGATAATTTTCCTCATGCTTCCGTAGTTGCCTGGAAGCATACGCGACAACTTTGCCGTCCTGCATCAATACGCACACGAGGCCCTTCCGGGATGCGTCACAATACACTTCAAAACTCTTGTGTATGTCTGGCACAATCAAAACCGGTGCTGTTGTTAGTTTCTTCTTGAGCTCTTGGAAGCTTTTCTCGCACGCTTCAGTCCATACAAATTTCTTGTCTTTCTTGAGCAACTGTGTCATTGGTTTTGCCACAGTGGAGAATCCTTCAATAAATCTTCGGTAATATCCAGCCATTCCTAGGAAACTCCGTACATCTGTTACGTTGGCTGGCGGTTTCCAGTCAAGTATGGCTTTGACTTTTTCTGGGTCTACGGCCACGCCTTCTTGGGTCAATATATGGCCTAGAAAACCAACTTGTCTTAGCCAAAATTCACACTTGCTAAATTTGGCGTATAATTGATGTTTCCTTAATTCTCCCAATACAATTCTGAGATGTTCAGCATGTTCTTCTGGTGTCCTTGAGTATACCAGAATATCATCAATGAACACCACAACAAATTTGTCCATAAATTTCATAAACACTTTGTTCATGAGGTGGACAAAATATGCGGGGGCGTTTGTCAGTCCAAACGGCATTACTGTGAACTCATATAATCCGTATCTGGAGGTGAATGCTGTCTTAGGGATATCTTCTGTCCGTACTTTTAATTGATGATATCCCGATCTTAAATCAATCTTTGAGAACACCTTGGCTTGTGCGAGCTGGTCAAATAGGTCATTTATCCGTGGCATCGGATATTTGTTTTTGATGGTGACCATATTGAGAGCTCGATAGTCTATACACAATCTCAGTGTCCCATCCTTTTTCTTGGCGAATAATACTGGTGAACCCCATGGTGAGGAGCTGGCTCGAATAAATCCTTTGTCCAGTAATTCCTTTATTTGCTTCTTCAATTCTACCAACTCGGATGGTGCCATTCTATAAGGTTTCTTGTAGATGGGGGTGGTGCCAGGTGCTAGTTCGATGCTGAACTCTATCTCTCGGTCTGGTGGCATGCCTGGTAGTTCTTCAGGAAATACGTCGGGAAATTCGCACACCACTGGAACTTTTCTCAATTCTGAAATGTCCACTTTGTTCAACTTTGGTTGCCGTGACCGTGGTCTCTCTTGAGCTGTAACTTTTATTGTCTTGCCGTGATGATGAGTGAGAATCACAGTCCGATTGAAACAGTCAATAAATCCCTTGTTGGTGGTCAACCAGTCCATCCCTAGGATAACATCCAGTCCTTTATTTTCCAACACGATGAGATTAGCCTGAAACTTTAGTCCTTCGTATTCAATAATCACTCCTTGGCAGTAACTCTGAGTGATCTGCTTATTCCCGGGGGACTTGATAATCATAGATTTTTCCAAAGGAAGTATCGGAAAACCATGTTGCAAAACAAAACTCTTCGAAATGAACGAGTGAGAAGCTCCAGAATCAAACAAAACCGTGGCAGGTACTGTGTTGACAGGGAACGTACCGAGTACGATGTCTGGGGCATTCTGTGCTTCTTCCTTGGTCACATGGTTCAGGTGACCCTTCCTGTGATTGTTGTTGGGATTGAAATTGTTACGCTTGGGGGCTGGATTGTTCCCACCATTGTTCGGCTTGGGGGCCGAGTTCCTTGGTTTTGGGCACTGTTTGGCATAGTGCCCTTCCTCTCCACAAGCATAGCAAGTGACCCCTGGACGGTATGTAAAGTCCTTGTCCCTTGAATGAAACTGTCTGGTTGGCCTAGAGCAGTAGTCGTGGATTTTCTCGCTTCATTCCTCTGAACATCAGTCTTGCTTCGGTTGTTGCGAGCAAGAGTCGTCTTGTCCCTCTTTCGCTTACGAATATCCTCCAGACTGCGGCGCTCATTCTCCAAAGTAATGGCCTTGTCAACCAGAGTTTTGAAATCTGGGAAAGTGTGTACGACCAGTTGGCATTTTAGTGCTGGCGCCAGGCCGTCCAAAACTTTTTCCATCCTTTTGTTCTCAGTCATATGCTCATCGTAGGCATAACGAGATAGCTGGGTAAACTGACTGTTGTATTCTGTCACTGTCATGCCTCTCTGCTTGAGGTCATCAAATTCTCTTTTCGATTTTTATGATGCTCCTGGGGATGTGTGCCCCACGAAAACCTTCCTTAAACTCCTCCCAGGTGATGTTATGTTCACTGGGATGCATGTGTAGGAAGTTCTCCCACCATGCTGCAGCTGCTCTAGTGAGGTAGTGAGGTGCATAAAGCACCTTCTCATGATCAGAACATTGAGCAATAATCAACTTTCTTTCGATGTCTCGAAGCCAATCATCGGCTTCAAGCGGCCTATCAGTGTGAGCAAACATTGGAGGGCGTGTCTTCTGTAGTTCAGACAACTTGGAGTGTGGTTGGTATGGCTCACGGTGATTTCCCATATTGATGACGTGATTCATCATTTCTTGGTGTTGCTGTTGGCTTTGTTCGAAAAGGCGGCATACTTGAGATAAGGCTGCCTCGCTGTCCTGTTGACTAGACTGTCCCTGAGTGAAGTTGTTGCTTGTCTGTGTTCCATAAACTTCTTCTGGTGGATTTGGCATGGAACGAGTCCACGGACGAGACATTTTCCACTCTGGGGTATTATTTTGCAAAATTTATGAGAAGAACTGTGTGGCACAAGGAAAATTTTGCAGAGACGAAAAACTTTAAAAGACCTCAAGATTTTTCAAGAACATAATTGATTGCGCACGGAGAAGGACTGCTTAGCACATATCTTACACACGATACGCAAACATACGATACATCACTCAGGATGTGCGTACACACTCCTGACATGTTATTAAGGCTAGCACACTCCTCCGGGATCCTACATGATGCGCACACAAATACTACAAACTAACGTACATATAAAACATATCATACATGCAGACACATCGCGCGGCGACTAGGCGCACTCAGTCGGAGATGGTGAAGATGTCCTTCCCCTTGCCGAGGGTAAGACCCAGCGGTGCAGGAGACTCAACCTCCACCTCCTCCCTAATAGGCTCCAGGCGCGTAGCACTGCGCTGAGGTGATGGCGCGGGTGCGACAGGCGGTAGTGTGGGTGCGGCAGGCGGTGCAGCTCTGACTGGAGTAGGAGCAATGACCCGGTCGAACTCCTCAGTGGTAGGCAGACGGCGAGCAGTGGCCAAAATGGCAGGTGAATAAGATGCTGAGGACGAGACGAACGTCAGTGGCGGTGCCATGTGGAGAAGCTCCCTCCTGTTGGCAGAACAGCCCCGAACTAAGTCCATGCGGGCAGCCACAAGATCGTCCACGAGGTTGTCGAAAGCTTCCTCCAGAGCTTTGAGATACTCAACAAGCATCTCGATAGCTTCATCTCGCTCTCCCCTATGGCAGGCGAATGCATAGTGACAAGTATATGGCACATGGCATGGGAGGTAGCGGTAGCGACGAGTCTTCATCGAAGGAAGAATATCCCGAAGGCGAGCTATCGCCTCACGGGCGGCCATCTGCATGGCATGCCTCTCCGTAGGCATGGCCCTTCCCACAAAACGGAAGTGGCGAGACGCAGAACGTCCTCCCTTGAATTGCACCACGGCCTGGTGCATAGACACGTCGTCGCTGAGCTTGTGCTGGTAAAGCGTGAACTCCGGACGAGTCGCTGGCCCGATCGTGAGCTTGGTGATGGAGACGAGGAGTTTGACAAACCCCTCGGGCACATTCGTGAACACCCGAGTCTCGCAGTCGCTGCCAGCCATCTACAAAAGTAGGCAAAAATTCTGAGTAGTCAAATCATAAATTTATGATGACCAACAGAAAATAGCTACATTTGCAAAATGCTGAAAAAGCACTAAAGACGCTAATAACCAATTAGCGATCGCACCTAGTGGCTTCCTACAGTCAGCCTGGCTCTGGTACCAAGCTTGTCACGACCGGTTTTCCAATAAAAATATTTATTGAGAAACCGATCCCTTTTACGGACCAGTAGAGAAGAATCCTCCTCACTGGTAGACAATTTCTTGATCACAGAAGAAAAACCAGGAGTACTAAATATAATACAAGGTTGAGCGGAGACTGCTCAACAATTTATTACAAGCACGCCGATAATACATAAAGGCGGATAGGGTGGCATAACTACTGACTCACAATAAAAGCGGTGGTGGATATGTCACAGTGAAGTGGGTGACATGACTCCTGAATCTAACAGCTCTTCGAGCGTCGGAGTGAGGCTCGAGGATACTTATTGTGGGTGGCGGAAGCGTATATAATACAAGTGACCAAATCCAGGATCGCACGGGACTGACTGGGATTCCTCTAGGCGTCGGACTCACTATCAAACTCTTCATCCATGAGATCGCCTTCGTCAACATCTGGCCAAATCAACAAGCCAGGTGAGTACTATGAAAGTACTCGCAAGACAGTTCGGACATAAGATATAACAAATGTAAACATGATGCATATGAACAGATTAATAAGCGCACTCAGACAATGAGATAGCAATGCATGGGAAATAAAAGGGAAGTCGGGCGGTAGTCCTCCCGAAATCCCAATGTAATACTGAAGGCCAATCGAGTGTCTGAATGACTCCTCGAAAGGATACAAATGAAATAACAATGCCGCAGTCGGGCGTCAAGGCGACACCACATAAAGGGCTTATAATGGAAAATAAATGACAGTGCGTGCCACAGTCGGACGTCTGAGCGACATCACGTAAAGGGCTTATATCAAAAGTAAATAACGAGCGTGCCACAGTCGGACGTCTGAGCGACATCACATAAAGGGCTTATATCAAAAGTAAATAACGAGCGTGCCTCAGTCGGACGTCTGAGAGACATCACATAAAGGGCTTATATCATAAGTAAATAACGAGCGTGCTTCAGTCGGACGTCTGAGCGACATCACATAAAGGGCTTATATCAAAAGTAAACAACGAGAGTGCCATAGTCGGACGTCTAAGCGACATCACATAAAGGGCTTATATTTCATAACTTAATATTTCAGTAGCTCATGAATTTAAATCATTTCAAGGGAATATTCAGGTACGAGATAAATAAAAGGTTAGTCCATCCACAGGAATAACAATTCAACCGGGTTTACCACTCAAGCTTGTGCACCGGGGATTTACCATGGAGACTAACATAGGGACTGACATGGATATGGATATACGGGCCATGGTCCTTGACCTTGGACACGATGACTCGGAAGGATTTGACTCTGCAGAGTTTGTACTATTTAACCACAGCAACGGATTTCAGTAGTCACAAGGGACTAGTTTCGTTACGGTGTTTAGGAGAAACACATCTAACCAGTACACACCCATCCAACATTCCGATGCCAGGAATCACCCTCGGCAACGTTCAAGAAAAACTTTGAGACGGGGAGGCTACAACCTCGCGTAGCATGGGATCAAATTTATAACGCGCGCTCTAAGGGGTGCCCCCTCTCGGTCCCAACCGGAAACACCCATGCCCCTGACCAGATGGACTGGCTTTAATCCAGGGCCATGGAACCCTCATACCGGCCCCTCTATTTGGTGTGTACAAGGAAATAGGTTAACAACTTACTAAACCGTATTCTTTGCAGAAAACATGTGGCAGCACGAAAGGGGGTAGAACGGTAACGTGACTCAGTCCATGTTAACGTCGGAGTTTATCGGATGATGTAAGACTGGCATTCTACAACAATACCATCTTACTACCTTTCATGTCACCACATGATCAGGTCATCTCTCATCAAAGATCACAGTAACTTCGAAACACAGGTTAGTTGCCTTGCATGCAACGTAATACTCACCGATGCTCATATGCCATGCACAAACCATTCAAGCAAACATGCAAAACACCTATCATATCAAATGTTCAAACATGCTTGCCTGGTTCAGAGAAGTCAGAGTCTAACTCGGCGGAGTTCGCGGCTCCGTCACCTCCTCCAGAACCTACGGTATAACGAAACCGTACACTAACGTGAACATCGTTGCGTGCATAATAATTGTTCCAATTTTTTTCCAAATAAATACTATAAAAAACTAGACAAAAATATAAGACTGACAGAAAAAGAATCAATCAAAAAGCATCTTTTATTAAAAAGATATAAGGGTTTTAGTCCAAGGACTGATTTGTGATGAAACAGAAAAGATCCAGGGACTTGTTTGAGAAAACAGAAAACGGTTCGGTATGAAATGCGCCAGCCCAAAGAGAAAACACATTTTGCCCGAAGGCGCTTTCAGAAAACGATTCGAGGGAGAAAGGAGAGAGGCTGACGGGGGGTCCCACCCGTCAGGTTCAAAACTCCCAACGGAGCTCGCCGGCGCCCGAAGGCTGCGGTGGTCGCCGGCGTTGAACCACGGCGAGGCAGAGAGATCGGAGGGTACCAACAGGTTCAGGGTGTTCTTCCACGTCGATGGGTGGTGGACTTGGCCGTCGGAGAGCACCACGTCGACGGCGACACTATCTCCGGCGGACGGTGGCTCGGGCGATGGTGGAATGCTCCGGTGGGTGCTGCAAGCTTCAAATTGATGCGCGGGTCAGAAGAGTGGATGCATTAGGAGACTACTGGCAAGAGTTGAGGGGTGGGGGTGCACGCACGGAGTGAATCGCGCTGGATCCCGAAGCGGGTCGAGGCGGCCGGAGTTGGGGAAGAAGACTCCCTCGGGGCTCTTCCAGTGGCTTGGCGTGGTACTGGTGGTGTGTAGAGGTGGTGCGGGTTCGAGTTCGAGCTCGGGACCTCCTTTTATAGGCGATCCGAGGGGGTGGCCGTGAACGGGATAGCTCCGGCGAGCAATTACGGTGAGGCAGAGGTTGGGCAGGGGGTTTAGGAGGCTAGGCATCATCATGGAGGATCACTGGTGCCGTTCCTCCGCTAAACCTCGGTCGGGCTAGGTGTAATGCGCCGGTCCTCGACGGAACGGCCGTACGGGCACGGCGGCGGCAGGGAGCGCGCTCCGCGCCTACCAGTTCACGACGACGGACCTGCAGCGTGCACGGGTGAGTGGATGGCCACGCGGTGGCCTCTGGTGGCTTGGGCGGCGCTGGACGGCGCTGTGCAACGCTGCGCCTCCCTGGCAGCCGCAAAGGGCGCTGCTGCCGTCGCTCACGAGGTGGCGCACCTCCACCAGCTCGTCGCCGACGCCCGCAAGCTTCCAGGCGATCGTGCGGCGCAGGGATAAGAAGGAGGCACAGGGCGCACGGCACCACCGCGGCCACTGGCGAGATCGAGAAGGGGCTCTGAAGAAAACGACAGTGGCTCACTGAAACTGTATCTCTGAGCTTCTGAACTTGACAGTAACAGTGCCCTTCAGGTGTTCGACGAAATGATTTGGCATGAAGAAAAGAATTTCTGGAGCTGGGACTTGGTGAGGTGACCTCTCAATGCATCCAGAGGCTGCCTGAATTTTCTCAGATTTTTAGGAGGAGAAAACAATTGAATTTCATCAAATTTGGCAAATATGGTCCAAACTTGCAGCAAGCACAATTTGAAAATTTTGAACTGGAGACCAGTGGATCATCATGGATCTTGGTTGAGGGCCCTAAGGACTAGCCAGGGAAAATGGTTTGGAGGCAAAACTCAAAGGAGAAAAGGTAGTTCCTTTGTAAATCTCCAAGAGCCAAAGTAGAGGGCAGAAAAATATTTCCACTCATGTCATGGCAAGAGGAGTTTTTGAAAGGGAAAAGGATCACTCCAAATGCCATAGGCTATTTTAAAAAGATTTTCAAAAACTTTCCCCAAATGAAAAACATTTGTGTTGAGTCCACATAAGATGGAAAAACCTCCAAGACAAAAAATCAAGTCTTGGGTGAATCCAAACAAAATACTTGTCATAAAAGAAATTTTTTGAGAGGGAGAGTTCTTTAGAAGAAAATTTTTAAATAACCTCCCTCAAATCAAATAAAAGTTTGAAAAAGCCAAATAAAATTTTTTGGGTGTCACAACACCTACCCCTTTAGGAAAAATCTCGTCCCCGAGATTTCAGCTGATCCTCAAATAGATGTGGGTACTCTGCCTGAGCTGAGGCTGATGCTCTAAGCATTGCAACAAGGCGTTCTTGGACTCGCGAGCGGCCATCCGGGTATGTTTCTTACTTCTTCATTTCTGATTCTTGTACTTCTCTGTGGGGGCGCGCAAGCGCACCCACTTGGTGTAGTCCCCGAGTTTCGGGTCGGCTGCTGAGTAGGTGGCTCAGAACTTTAATTGGCAAGCTCCGAGTACTAACATTTTGTGATATCTTCACTGCAGGATTATCATAACCTTCGCGCGGCCACCTTCAACTCCAACGTCCAAGAGCTGGACCAGCGGACCGCCGACTTGACGGAGAGCCGGAGTAAGTCTTCGTCTTCTTTTTCTGCGGGGGCGCGCTGGCGCACCCGTGGGATGTAGTCCCCGAGATTCGGGCCGACTGCTGAGCAGTTGGGTCGGATCTCTCTGGCAACTGCACTTTCTCTTTGTATTGACAACTTTCTTCTCTGCGGGGGTGCGACAGCGCGCCCGCGGGCTGTAGTCCCCGAGATTCGGGCCGACTGCTGAGCAGTCGGGCCGGATCTTCCCGGCGATGGTACTTCTTCTCTATGGTTGCTGACGTCTTTTTATTACTCTGTTCTTGCAGAGGCCAACGCTACTTTGCAGCAGCAGCTGGGTGCTACCGCTTGAGCACTGTGTTGGTTTTCCCTTGAAGAGGAAAGGGTGATGCAGCAAAGTAGCGTAAGTATTTCCCTCAGTTTTTGAGAACCAACATATCAATCCAGTAGGAGGCCATGCACGAGTCCCTCGCACCTACACAAACAAATAAATCGTCGCAACCAACGCGATAAGGGGTTGTCAATCCCTTCACGGTCACTTACGAGAGTGAGATCTGATAGATATGATAAGATAATATTTTTGGTATTTTTTATTATAAAGATGCAAAGTAAAATAAAAGGCAATAAAAATAACTAAGTGTTGGAAGATTAATATGATAGAAAATAGACCCGGGGGCCATAGGTTTCACTAGTGGCTTCTCTCAAGAGCATAAGTATTTACGGTGGGTGAACAAATTAATGTTGAGCAATTGACAGAATTGAGCATAGTTATGAGAATATCTAGGTATGATCATGTATATAGGCATCACGTCCGAGACAAGTAGACCGACTCCTGCCTGCATCTACTACTATTACTCCACACATCGACCGCTATCCAGCATGCATCTAGAGTATTAAGTTCATAAGAACAGAGTAATGCTTTAAGTAAGATGACATGATGTAGTGGGATAAACTCAGGCAATATGATATAAACCCCATCTTGTTATCCTCGATGGCAACAATACAATACGTGCCTTGCTGCCCCTACTGTCACTGGGAAAGGACACCGCAAGATTGAACCCAAAGCTAAGCACTTCTCCCATTGCAAGAAAGATCAATCTAGTAGGCCAAACCAAACTGATAATTCGAAGAGACTTGCAAAGATAACCAATCATACATAAAAGAATTCAGAGAAGATTCAAATATTGTTCATAGATAAACTTGATCATAAACCCACAATTCATCGGTCTCAACAAACACACCGCAAAAGAAGATTACATCAAATAGATCTCCACGAGAGAGGGGGAGAACATTGTATTGAGATCCAAAACGAGAGAAGAAGCCATCTAGCTAATAACTATGGACCCGAAGGTCTGAGGTAAACTACTCACACTTCATCGGAGAGGCTATGGTGTTGATGTAGAAGCCCTCCGTGATCGATGCCCCCTCCGGTGGAGCTCCGGAAAAGGCCCCAAGATGGGATCTCACGGGTACAGAAGGTTGCGGCGGTGGAATTAGGTTTTTGGCTCCGTATCTGGTAGTTTGGGGGTACGTAGGTATATATAGGAGGAAGAAGTACGTCGGTGGAGCAACATGGGGCCCATGAGGATGGAGGGCGCGCCTAGGGGGTAGGCGCGCCCCCTACCTTGTGGCTTCCTGGTTGATGTCTTGACGTAGGGTCCAAGTCCTCTGGATCACGTTCGTTCCGAAAATCACGTTCCCGAAGGTTTCATTCCGTTTGGACTCCGTTTGATATTCTTTTTCTGTGAAACTCTGAAATAGGCAAAAAACAGCAATTCTGGGCTGGGCCTCCAGTTAATAGGTTAGTCCAAAAAATAATATAAAGGTGTATAATAAAGCCCATTAATGTCCAAAACAGAATATAATATAGCATGGAGCAATAAAAAATTATAGATACGTTGGAGACGTATCAAGCATCCCAAGCTTAATTCCTGGTCGTCCTCGAGTAGGTAAATGATAAAAACAGAATTTTTGATGTGGAATGCTACTTGGCATAATTTTAATGTAATTCTTCTCAATTGTGGTATGAATATTCAGATCCGAAAGATTCAAGATAAAAGTTCAATATTGACATAAAAATAATAATACTTCAAGCATACTAACTAAGCAATTATGTCCTCTCAAAATAACATGGCCAAAGAAAGTTCATCCCTAAAAAATCATATAGTTAGTCATGCTCCATTTTCGTCACACAAGAATGCTCTCATCGTGCACAACCCCGATGACAAGCCAAGCAATTGTTTCATACTTTAGTAATCTCAAACTTTTCAACCTTCATGCAATACATGAGCGTGAGCCATGGATATAGCACTATGGGTGGAATAGAATATAATGATGGGGGTTATGTGGAGAAGACAAAAAAGGAGAAATTCTCACATCAACGAGGCTAATCAATGAGCTATGGAGATGCCCATCGATTGATGTTAATGCAAGGAGTAGGGATTGCCATGCAACGGATGCACTAGAGCTATAAATATATGAAAGCTCAACAAAAGAAACTAAGTGGGTGTGAATCCAACTTGCTTGCTCACGAAGACCTAGGGCATTTGAGGAAGCCCATTGTTGGAATATACAAGCCAAGTTCTATAATGAAAAGTTCCCACTAGTATATGAAAGTGACAAAACAAGAGACTCTCTATCATGAAGATTATGGTGCTACTTTGAAGCACAAGTGTGGTAAAAAGGGTAGTAACATTATCCCTTCTCTCTTTTTTCTCTCATTTTTTTGGGTCTTCTCTTTTTATGGCCTTTCTCTTTTTTTATTTTACCTCACTTGGGACAATGCTCTAGAAAATGATGATCATCACACTTCTATTTATTTACAACTCAATGATTACAACTCGATACTAGAACAAAGTATGACTCTATACGAATGCCTCCGGCGGTGTACCGGGATATGCAATGAACCAAGAGTGACATGTATGAAAGAATTATGAATGGTGGCTTTGCCACAAATACTATGTCAACTACATGATCATGCAAAGCAATATGACAATGATGAACGTGTCATGATAAACGGAACGGTGGAAAGTTGCATGGCAATATATCTCGGAATGACTATGGAAATGCCATAATAGGTAGGTATGGTGGCTGTTTTGAGGAAGATATAAGGAGGTTTATGTGGAAAGAGTGTATCATATCAGGGGGTTTGGATGCACCGGCGAAGTTTTCACCAACTCCCAATGTGAGAAAGGGCAATGCACGGTACCGAAGAGGCTAGCAATGATGGAAAGGTGAGGGTGCGTATAATCCATGCACTCAACATTAGTCATAAAGAACTCACATAATTATTGCAAAAATCTAGAAGTCATCAAAAACCAAGCACTACGCTCATGCTCCTAGGGGGGTAGATTAGTAGGAAAAGACCATCGCTCGTCCCCGACCGCCACTCATAAGGAGGACAATCAAAGAACACCTGATGTTTCAAATTTGTTACATAACGTTTACCATATGTGCATGCTACGGGACTTGCAAACTTCAACACAAGTATTTCTCAAATTCACAACTACTCAACTAGCACAACTTTAATATCACTATCTCCATATCTCAAAACAATCATCAAGCATCAAACTTCTCTTAGTATTCAACACACTCATAAGAAAGTTTTTACTAGACTTGAATACCTAGCATATTAGGATTATTTAAGCAAATTACCATGCTATTTAAGACTCTCAAAATAATCTAAGTGAAGCATGAGAGAATAATAGTTTCTATAAAACAAAAATTACCACCGTGCTCTAAAAGATATAAGTGAAGTACTAGAGCAAAAACTATATAGCTCAAAAGATATAAGTGAAGCACATAGAGTATTCTAATAATTTCTGAATCGTGTGTGTCTCTCTCAAAAGGTGTGTACAGTAAGGATGGTTGTGGTAAACTAAAAAGCAAAGAATCAAATCATACAAGACGCTCCAAGCAAAACACATATCATGTGGTGAATAAAAATATAGCTCCAACTAAAATTACCGATGGAAGTAGACGAAAGAGGGGATGCCCTGGAAGGCATCCCCAAGCTTTGGCTTTTTGGTGTCCTTATATTATCTTGGGGTGCCATGGGCATCCCCAAGCTTAGGCTCTTGCCACTCCTTGTTCCATAAACCATCAAATGTTTCACCCAAAACTTGAAAACTTCACAACACAAAACATAACAGAAAATCTCGTGAGCTCTGTTAGCGAAAGAAAACATAACACCACTTCAAGGTACTGTAATGAACTCATTCTTTATTTATATTGTTGTTAAACCTACTGTATTCCAACTTCTCTATGGTTTATAAACTATTTTACTAGCCATAGATTCATCAAAATAAGCAAACAACACACGAAAAACAGAATCTGTCAAAAACAGAACAGTCTGTTGTAATCTGTAACTAACGCAAACTTCTGGAACTCAAAAAATTTGTCCAAAATAGGAAGACCTAGACAATTTGTTTATTGATCAGCAGCAATTGGAATCAATATTTTATCACGTTCTGGTGATTTTTAACAATTATTTTCGTGAACAGAAAGTTTCTGGAATTTTCTGCAAGATCAAATAACTATCATCCAAGAAGATCCTATAGGTTTAACTTGGCACAAACACTAATTAAAACATAAAAACAAGTCTAACCAGAGGCTAGATCAAATATTTATTCCTAAACAGAAGCAAAGAGCAAAAAACTAAAAAAATAAAATTGGGTTGCCTCCCAACAAGCGCTATCGTTTAACGCCCCTAGCTAGGCATAAAAGCAAGGATAGATCTAGGTACTGCCATAATAATAAGATAGATCATTAAAACTCATTTCATACTCTCTACGCTCGGCAGCAAATGTAATGAAAAGGGCTAAATTTAATGGGACAAAAATCCCCAAGATCAACTTTAGGAGGTATAGGTTCCTCCCTCGGCCCTTCATATTGCACAACCAATTCATCATTATAAGCATTCTTTTGACAAAACTTGGTGATACTATATTCAAGAGAACATCCTAGCTCATTATTTCAAATAGCAAAATCATCATTAAGTTCAGAAATTCTATCAACTAGAATATTGGCAGGAACCTTTTCTCTAAGATTTTCATTAAAAGCAACATAATCTAGAGATTGAAAACACATTATTTCCTCTTGATCAAATAAGATAGTTTCTATAGGAGGACGTCCAGCGTCCACCCTATAATGCACAAAGATTTCTTTGACCTCTTTTATAATAAATCGGAACTCATGAGCCAAAAGATAGTAGCGGCACGCTTACAGAAGAGTGCTCAATGTTAGAAAATTCTTAGGAAAATCCTCTGTATGCAAGGATGCATGTGCATAAATTGTCTTTCAAGTTCAACTACAAGCATGGCGATAGCGTCCGCAAGACTACTAGTCTTATGAAGAATAGAACTACCCATAGAAGGAAAAGCACCGGCACAAGTAAAGAAATCTTGTATAACTCCTTTTCCAATAATGTTACCACTACCAATTCGGAATTTTTTCGTATGTAAGGTAGGGGATTCTTTAGCAGGAGCATCAGAATTTTCCATGATATTATTATTATCCTTATCGACAATAATTTCCCCAATTTCAGACATAACGGCAGAAAGTGCGCGGAGCAAAAAGGAAGAGGGAGACAAAAAGGGAAAACAGAGAGGGCGAAGAAAACGGCAAGGGTGAAGTGGGGGAGAGGAAAACGAGAGGCAAATGGCAAATAATGTAATGCGGGAGATAAGGGTTTGTGATGGGTACTTGGTATGTTGACTTTTGCGTAGACTCCCCGGCAACGGCGCCAGAAATCCTTCTTGCTACCTCTTGAGCACTGAGTTGGTTTTCCGTTGAAGAGGAAAGGGTGATGCAGCAAAGTAGCGTAAGTATTTCCCTCAGTTTTTGAGAACCAAGGTATCAATCCAGTAGGAGGCCACGCACGAGTCCCTCGCACCTACACAAACAAATAAATCCTCGCAGCCAACGCGATAAGGGGTTGTCAATCCCTTCACGGTCACTTACGAGAGTGAGATCTGATAGATATGATAGGATAATATTTTTGGTATTTTTTATGATAAAGATTCAAAGTAAAATAAAAGGCAATAAAAATAACTAAGTGTTGGAAGATTAATATGATAGAAAATAGACCCGGGGGCCATAGGTTTCACTAGTGGCTTCTCTCAAGAGCATAAGTATTTACGGTGGGTGAACAAATTACTGTTGAGAAATTGACAGAATTGAGCATAGTTATGAGAATATTTAGGTATGATCATGTATATAGGCATCACGTCCGAGACAAGTAGACCGACTCCTGCCTGCATCTACTACTATTACTCCACACATCGACCGCTATCCAGCATACATCTAGAGTATTAAGTTCATAAGAACAGAGTAAAGCTTTAAGTAAGATGACATGATGTAGAGGGATAAACTAATGCAATATGATATAAACCCCATCTTGTTATCCTCGATGGCAACAATACAATACGTGCCTTGCTGCCCCTACTGTCACTGGGAAAGGACACTGCAAGATTGAACCCAAAGTTAAGCACTTCTCCCATTGCAAGAAAGATCAATCTAGTAGGCCAAACCAAACTGATAATTCGAAGAGACTTGCAAAGATAACCAATCATACATAAAAGAATTCAGAGAAGATTCAAATATTGTTCATAGATAAACTTGATCATAAACCCACAATTCATCGGTCTCAATAAACACACCGCAAAAGAGGATTACATCAAATAGATCTCCACGAGAGAGGGGGAAAACATTGTATTGAGATCCAAAAATAGAGAAGAAGCCATCTA